>NC_081407.1:423406404-423594971 GCF_030272615.1 Cryptomeria japonica
GCATAACTATCTTCATTTTCTCATAGAGGACTAGAATATGTTGATTTCATAAAGAAATTGGTATATTAAGACCACATTTTGGCCTCCCATCTTTGTGCACTTACCTGTATTTGGTATTTACCATTTATTTTATCAATAATTTTAAATGTGGGTTTTTAAGGATGAAATTGTAGAGTGGGTGAAACATAAGATGTGAAAGCTAAATCACTAGGGTCTATAAAGTATGTGGATTTTGTCAAAGAGGACTTGGGAATAATGTCAGAAGATTGAAAATGGTTTTCATATTTCTCTTCTAACATTTTAAAATATTAATATAGGTGGAGATCAAAAGAATAGTAATTTATATACCATTATACATAAACTTAAGATATTTTATTTCACACAATATTGAAGATGAATTGAGTTTGACATGTTTATCAAAAATATGGATAACCTCTATATGTGTTGAATATAGAATATAATTTTAAACCCAAATTGACCCAACCACTAGAATAGATCTACAAAAACTATTCAACTACACCAATGAAGTACTCAATCATGCATGCAAATAAATTAAAATTATACCTTCACACACATGAGAGGCTTGATTTCATTGCCCTCGTATCCTCCAAGATCTTGCAAAATTGATGTGTTTTCTCTTATCTTTTTGCTTTTGCACAAGATGACATCAAAGGAATGGAGTGTGATTGATTTGATGATCCAAACAAAATGATGCAGCAATGAATTGTATGATGATTTCAATAGAATAAATGTAGACTCAAATTATGGATACAAAAATGAGAGAGAAAAGTCTCTTTTATAGAAACCCTTGAGAGAATCAATGGACACGTTTAAGAGGTCGGTACATAAAATAATGATTGAGATTAAGAACTCAATAGATAAATGAACAATTGATAATAAGGCGTGGGAGGAGTTTTCAATGAGAAGAAGAGTTAATTGAGAGGATTACAAAGTTAACTGATTGCAAGGAGTTAGACATAATTGATTGATTCGTCAAACTCATAGTGAGTGAGAATTAAAAAGGTGGAAGTGAAGACTTAGTTAGCATTAAATAATTAAATAGATATTAAATTGAGCATGAGAAAATAATTAGAAAAATAAATAAATAAATTATTTAATTCATGTGCATGAGAGAAATAAATAAATAAAATAAACATTTTATTTATTTATTTTAGAGGAATTTGATTTTTGAAAAAGGAAGAATTAAATATTGTAAGAATTTGTCAAAAAATAGGGAAGATCAAGAGCTCATTGAACATCATAATAAGAGACAAAATATTGATAAGAACAAAATGCATCCTCATCAAGATGCAAAATACCATCAACTGGATCATTAAAAATTACATACAATGAAGATAAGTCTACTTATAAAGGCAAGGCCATATGGATATGTGAGAACACAATCATGACATGTGGCCCAATGAGAAACAAGGGTAGGTGAGGGTAGGTAGGAGAAATAATAAAGTATTCCACAAGAGGTGGATCACCCATAAAAGGTGGAATGTAACAACAAGATAAGACCACAAAAGGTGGAATTTCTCTTACAAGAAACTTCCCTATGTGCACACTTCCCTAAGTGTCTCATATGAAAAGTACTATGAAATGCATTAACCTAAGTCAACTTAAGTAAAGTGTAATTATGAGACATAATTTACACCAAAATTCCCTCTTAAGTGTAATTTAGGGGAATGTAGACTCAAGCTAACAATGCAAGATGGGTCCCAACTATGGTACCCATGTACAAATGAAAATGCAATCAATGCAATCTCTCACAAATGGAGAAAGCAAGAAAACCATGTGGGAAAAACTCCCCCCCAAAAGAGAGATGAAAATACAAAAGAAATCTCAATGAAGAAGTATGAGAAGGACAAAACCCCATGTGATGAAAAAGTCCCCCCATAAGAGAGAAGAAGAGGGACCAAGTAGCCCCCCCTCAATACAAAATCAACACCAATGGGAGAAGTTCAAAACTTAATAAAGAAGTTTCTCCATGATTGTTGAACAACGTTCCTCCCCTTAGGAAGAAACAGACCAAAGGTGTATCCATGAAGTCTCCCCAATCATGAAGGGAATATGTAGGAAAAAAACCCAAGATGAATGGAGTCTCTAGAAACTACTCAAGAGTCCCCATGTCAATTCTAAAAGTTTCCCCCTCCAAATCACATGTACTAGGCCACACTATTGAAAAAGAAAATCCAAGATTTAGTGAAGATGAATGTAGAACATGATCCAAATACTTAAATGTCTCCTTTAAGGATAAAGAGACCTCCTCTAAATATTGGATATAAGTATCCACAATCACGTCAACCTCGAAAGAATGATCATGTAGAGAATGAACAAGAGGGCCAGAGTGTTCCCTCGCAACAACTGAAGAAGGATCAACTCCATCAAAGAGAGTATGAATATCATCAAGGATGTCTCCCAAATTTGCAATGTAGGACTCCACAAACAAACCTGCAATGTTTGTCAAGTAGTCATCCCAAGAAACTATAATTGGAAGACAAGGTATATCCTATTGCATTGAATCACAAAGAGCTAAAATAATAGAAACATCTACATCATTAGGTGCAATACAAGATATGATATCAGTAGGAGGAGATGAAATGCTAGTCTCAAGAATGGGGTTGCATGTGAGAACACCCAAGTTCAAGTACCCAAAGTTATCCTTGATATTTCAACCCACACAATAAGTGTGATCAACCTCACCAATATGACTGAAATATGCAAAGGTGTACAACTAAGATGCATGATGACCACCCTAGTTGCAATGATAGCTCTACTCTCCAAGTCTCTAATAATAACTGAATCAGGTGTGAACTCCACAGTCTTCCTTATTGCCCCATGAGTGATCTGGTAGATGTAAAGAATATTGTTTGTTGAAAATGAGGTACACATAACACATCATTGAAGGAGTTACCACCAATAAAAATAGATACTTTCCCAATCACATTCATATATGTATGGTTTCCCATCAAAATTGGAGGCATGATGCAAGGCTCAAATGAAGAGAACATAGATTGCAAAGATGCCATATGATGAGAAGCTTTGAATCTAAAAGTCATCTCCCTGAATCATGACTTGTGTAGCACAAAGAGCTTATCCTTTACTTTTTCCAAAAGTGTGATCGTTTCCTTTATCAAATTCCTTATATTTGGAAGAAGAAGCTGAAGTAGACATCCTTGAAGGTAAAGTGATTCTATTCTTCTTAAGAAGATGTTTCAATTCATTAATATCCTTCTTGTAACAATGAAATTCATCATGTCTCGACTTCTTGCAATATACACAAAAAAAATTCTGCTGATATGATTTCCCCTTAGGTGAGGATGTTGTTGGCATTTGCTTGAACCAGTAAATGATTGATTAGTTAATGTGATGGAGAGATTGAGATTCATGTTTGATGACTAATTTTTGTGTTGTCATTGATGACAAAAATGTTTTTGTGGTCATCTAAGTCTTGGAAGCCAATCGGTAAGGTATAACTGGTACAGATGATAGTTTACCAATAAACCGGTAATTAGGATCTCAACTGATAAATTGAGACAGAGTTGCATTCCGTCAACCGGTACAGGCGATTCATGAAGAGTTGGATGATGCAATTTTATAGAAGTGATGAAGAAAAGCATTTGGAAATATGTTCGTAACCACATTGGTAGATTCAACTGGACAAGTGAGTTTTGATGTACAGAGTAGACAAACTGGTAGATCACTTAACCGGTAGTGACATAGTCACTTAAATTGGTAAAACGACATGGGTTTTAATTTGTTATGTTGATGGCCAATATAAGTAGAGCATGGGATGTAAGTTTGTCTAGATTCATTGAACCTAGGAAATTGTTCCAAGGTTGTAGCTAACTAAATGTAAACATTTATAAAAAGTGTGATGAGGTATCAAGTCGATATGTGTATAAATAAGTATGTGTGTGAGATCAAAGGAAAAGAAAGAAAACTTGATTGTGCAGTGTTTTGTGAAATTCTATATTGATGTGATATTTATGTTTTGAGTAACTGAAGTGGATCTTATTAGACACAGAGGTGTTATATGAAGATCATTTGAACTGTTGTTTCCCTAACAGTTTGTAGTAGTGAAATCCCTTAACTGGGTAGGTCCTAGCAGGCCTATAAATCCCCTAATAGGGTAGCTCTATATCAGAGTGTTAAATCCTCTTGTGAGGTTGATCTGAATAGGTCATAGCTCCTAACATGTCTTATCATCTAAATCCCTTAATCGGGTGACTCCTAACCGGGTCTACTCCTAATAGGGCATATTTGTAAGACCTTAACTGATCAAGATTTCTATTCTGCAGATAGTGAATCTTGTGGGTATTAACTCCCACTATGGTTTTTCCCTTTTGGCTTTCCATGTATAATCTCGTGTTATGTGGAATTTATTTTATTGGGCATTATATTATGTGGTGATATTCCTCTTATGCGTGATAAGTTTTAAAGTGTTTAAGTTGGTGATCAGAATCATATTGTTTTTTCTTGTACTGATTCACCCCCCTCTCAGTGCCTTATATTTTCATCAATTGGTATAAGAGCCACACTTACTTGAGGCTTAATTGCTTGGGAAGGATCCCTAAGGCAAACATGGGGGATATGAGTTATAGAGAGATGTCTCATAAACTTGTTGAAACTAAGGAAGCCTTAGAAACATTGAGAGGCAAGTATAAAACACTTGCTAAAAGGAAAGAGCTTACTGAACAACTGTTGGAAGTCTTTGAAAGAACCTCTTTTGATGAAGCAAACATAGATGCATTGGTTGATGAAGTGGAGAAACTAAATGGTGAGAAAACTAACTTGAGGAGAGAGCTTGAAGCCCTAACTATCCAGATGAGTCAAGAACTTGAAGCAAGGAGGGCAGCAAAAGACAAAATCAAAGAGAAAGAACATGAGATCTTCAAGATAAATCGAGAAAATGACACTCTATATGCACATTGACATGAGGAAAAAGAAGAGATAAAGGAAAGACTAGATATGGAAATGTCTCTTAGAGAGACTCTCGTGAAAATGAATGAAGATCTTACAAAAGAACTTGTTGATGCTAATGAGAAGCGTTCAAAGTTTAACAAAAGTTCTACCATGCTTGATGAATAGATCCAATCTCAAAGGATAAACAATGATACAACTGGATTGGGTTACAATACATTTGAGAAAGGTGAGCCTTCCAATATAAAGAACAACATGCATGGGTAAATCTGTGCTTAAGATTCAGAAACCCACCGGTAAAAAATCCTATAAGCATGTTTGTTTCAATTGTCATAAGCCAGGACATACTGCTAATGTTTGTAGAAATAGATCTGATGTTGCTAATGGTTATAGACCCAATACTAATCAAGTATATAAGCCTAGAACCTTTAATGGTTATTGTTTCACTTACAACATGCATGGACATAGAGTTGTTGAGTGAAGGTATGGAGAAAATAATCCTAATCCTCCTCACATAAGTTAGAGGTCTGGTGGTGGTTGGTAAAGAACCTTTGATGACTAGAGAAGTCCTAACTGGTAGAGACCCTATGCTAACAAGTCTAGTCCCTATGAGATAGAAAAAATGATGAATGTGGTTTGCACAATCTGTCATAACTATGGTCATGTAGCTATGAACTGTAGAAGGACTGGTAGAGGCAATGCTGGACCTTGGAGAGAATATGGTATGGCTTTTTATCATTGTCATAAACCATGACATATTGCAAAGTTTTGCAGAGCAAAGGTGAATCAATCTACTGATCCAAAAAGGGAAGATGCAAGTTGATGTGGAGGAGACCAAAGATGAAATGAACAAGATTTGGAAAAACAAGGATGATGAGATAATTGAAGTCAAACCATCTGAAGAACCTATTTCTTCACCTAGTGTGGAGAACCCTTCACCAAAAAGATAAGTTGTTTAAAAGCTTAGGGGGAACTTAATGTTAGATCTATTTCCAAACCCTCTAAAGGACCACGAGGTATGTTTTCATTAAGTAAAAGCAGGTTTTTGAAAGGAACCCGAACCTTTTACAAAGCAGGATATATAAAAAGAACTAGATAAATCTGTGCCTGATCACTTCAAAAAATAAAACGGATCCCAATTGGACAAAAAGGGATCACAACCCACATTACATAACATTACATAAAAAACCCAAGAAAAGACAACATTCAGAAAGCAGAACAACACCAAAAAGACATAAAATGAGACAACAACTGAGACAGAGATAGAGATAGCTATATACTTTTCATGATATCCTCAGCATGGACAACCATCTGCTTCATGTTATCCACTGAATTCTTTAACTCCTCCAGCTCATGACCTTTGATGTCGCCCTTGACCCTAGTATTGGATCTAGTCCTCTTCTCATGAACTTTTTTTTTCAGTTGTTCCTTGTCAACATCCTTCTCAATGTTGTTCTCAAATCTATTGATCAAGGTGTTCATGTTATCCACCAAAGCTTTGAGGATCTGGAAGTTTTGTTCTGCAATCTTCTTAATAGTGAGTTCCATCTTATCAATTCTGCTACCCAGATTGTTCATAGCAGTTTCCATCCCTTTCACCTCCTTGTTTTTTTCCATCTCTTTAACCTTTTTTTCAATGGCAATAATTTTACCCACCATAATTTCAATGGCTTCCGTGTTATTAATAGCAACTGCCAATTCTTTAACATTTTCCATCAGGGGTTTCTCACCAACCATAGCTCTTTTGATAGTCAACATATCTTTCTTCAAGTTGCTTGTTTCCTTTACCATTGTACCAATGGTCTCACAGAAGCCCTTTATAGTCCCATTTTCACCAACACAATCACTAAGCTTACCACTTTTGTCCCCTTGCTCCTCTTTCTACATACCTTGGGTGTTCAAACCCTCAATGTTACCTATGACCAGGTTCTCCTCCCCCTTCTTTTCCTGTCCCTCATCATTTTTATTCTCCTCTGCCTCTTCTTCAGAATCAATCGGGATTTGGCTGATATCTTTATTGCTTTCCTTGTTGGTCTTCTTCCTCTGCATTTTCTTTCCAGTAACTTTCCCTTTCTTTTTTTTTAATAAATTTCCCTTCAAAGGATTTGGCCTTAGACTCTAAAATATCTGAATCCACCACAATCCTTTTCCTCTAAGCCTTGTTCCTACCTTTTTTGCTAGTCTCCTTTGAATCATCCTCAGTCTCTGAATCAAAGTTAAAGCCACTGGCTTCATTCTTTGTGTCCTCATCTCTTGCATATTTTCCTTTAATATGTTTTTCAATACTCCTCCCTTTAAGCACTTTATAGATAAGAGCCATAAGATCCTGGTGAAGGGCATGGTCACCTTTAGGATCTTTCGAAATCTCCTTGATAGTATGGTCCATGGAGAAATCTAGGTAATATGGCAAGCTCACCTTTTCCCCATGGTAGAAATGGTTGAGCAAAACAAAATGGTAACCATAGGCTCTAGTAAACCTACCATCCAAAGTTATATAGGTGATAGTAGCGAATAAAACAAACCTCCATGGCCTGCATATCCATTTTGGGGAATGATAGGAATTGTCAACTTTCACCACCTTCTTCCTCTCATCATCTATGACAAGGAATTTGTCTATAGCTTTATCAGAGATGCTACGGTCCCTATAAAATTTCATGCCCTCAGTTATCATCCCTGTCGATTCAGCAATAATCTCCTCATCTACAGTCATCATCTAGGACCCGACCAGGCTTTTTCCATTTTTCCAGTTCTTAATAAAATGTTTGGTAACTGCATGGTCTTTCCCACTAAGCCTCTCCATAAACACACTCAAAACCCCCTCCTGAAGGATATCCCACACTTCCCTGTTCTTCCTCCAATCCAAGCAGGAGATAGGTTCGAACCTTTTTCTATTTCCTCCCATTTTTCCTTCACTATCCTTGAATTTCCTTCTCTCAACTCCAAATATTCTTCTCTATTTTCTGTGGATACCCTGAAAAAAAGCCCAGAATTCATGCCAACCAATAATGAAAAGACACTTGAATAAATACTTATTACCTCCGTAATAACCTTTCTTTGAAATAAGAGGAGGGGGCATTTAGAAATTATAGTTAATGGTGCCACATAGCCTCATCTGGATATGGTCTAGATCGAGTAGAGATTTCACTTCACATGCGAGCTCACTCTCACCATAAGTAGTAATAATATCTTCTGTTTGGCAAGCTAGGTTGGCAACCCAATCTACGCATGAGTTTGTTTCCCTATACACATGTGTGAAAAAACACATTTCAAATTCCTCACTAATTTTCTTTGCCACTTTGATAGCATTTCTTATTGACCAAGAAGGAGGGAACTTCTTATTCAAACAATTGATTATATTTAATGAATCTCCTTCACACCAGACTCTAGTGCAATTGGCTTCCTTATCCAAGACCATCCCATGGTATGCAGCCATAGCCTCAGCTACATGATTTGTCTAATTTCCAATGGGTATACATTTTATGATTTTGCATTTTCCCCATTCGTCCCTAAGGACCACCCCGCATCCTACTATCCCAGGATTACCCTTTGATGCACCATCATAGTTTATTTTCATCCATCCATTGGGCTGGCTTATCCATATCACTCCCTCTCTAGGATCATTCTGAAAGTGTTCACAAACTTTTAATCTCCACTTCTTGAAGATAGATTGATCATCCTTGTCTTGAGGATCAATAATACCACCTATTATATTAATATTTTCCACTATATTTCTTTTAATTTTCTCAAACACAATTTGAGCCTTATACACCTTCTCTCTAAAGACTCTTTCATTTCTCTCTTTCCATATACCCCAACACATATGGGGCAAAGCTAATTTCCACAACAAAGTAGTAAATTTTTTCTTTGAAGGATGATACCAAGAATTAAAAACCTCTTGAACTAATTCTGGGAAACTCCAGCTGATTTTGAAATGATCTAGACATCTTCCCCAGACATCAACAAAAAAAGTGCAGTGCAAGAGAAGATGGTTGATGATCTCCTCACTTTGCATGCAATGAAAACAAACACTAGGCATACACATACCTCTTTTTCTGAGGTTCTCAATGGTTAGAATTTTATCTTGAAGGACTGTCAAAAAAAAATATTAATCTTAGGGGTAAGGCCTTTCACCTAGGCCTTTTCCCAACAAGGACTCTCCATTTTAGAATACTTATGATAGTAAAGAGAAGCCAAAGTGAATTTACCATTTGTTGTGAGTTTCCAAATTAATTGATCTTTCTCTTCCACCACAACCATTGAGTTCATAATTCTGTTCAGACTTCCCAAGGCCTGATCCACCTGAGATAAATTCTTCCACTGTCCATCTTTCTAATAATCACCCACCATTGATCCATATCTTTCCTTGCACTAGTTCTGGAATCTGATCCACTCTGGACTTTCAGTCAAAGGGGACTCGAGCAAACAGGAGCCTTCCCAGAATTTGATAAGGTTCCCTTTCCCCATCTTCCATTCCGCACCTCTGACAATTAAATCTCTTGTTCTAGTGACATTTTTCTATATATTGGAGCCAATTCGGATATCTTCTGCTTTGAGGAAACTTTGAAGTGTGGGACATTGGCTTACAGACCTTGTCCCACACAATTAGGTTCATTCTCTTCTTCTCCTCAACCCTTGTCCACAAAAAAATTCTTTGGATCTTTTCAATAGCCTCTGCATACTTGGCAGGAATTGTGAAAAGGCTCATGGCATAAAGAGGGATACTTTGAAGTGTTTATTTCAACAATTGAACCTTACCAACTTGGCTAAGAAGAGAGCCCTTCCAGCCAGCTAGCTTCTTATGGACTTTATCCACCAGAGTTCCCTATAAAGTGTCAGGAGGATCATGGCATAAGGGAAGCCCCAAGTAAGACGTAGGAGGACTCCCCACTTGACATCTCAAGATATTAATTATTTTGATATTTCTTCTCTTTGAAGTGTTGATAAAATAAACAAAGATTTTAGACCAATTAATAAGTTGCCCAGTAGCAAATCCACAACTATTTAGAGCTTTCTTTAAACTTCTAGAATTCTGCACTATAGCCTTCCCCATAATTATAGAGTCATCCACAAACTGCTAGTGGGAACAAACTTGATCTGCTGAAGATGGCTTCAAACCACAAAACTCCCCCTTCTCAACCAACTTCCCAATACCTCTCCCTAGACATTCCTCCATAATAATAAAAATAACCTGAGAAAGAGGATCTCCCTGTTTGAGTCCCCTTGAGGACTTGAAGAAAGGGGATGGAGATCCATTAATTAAAATAGAAAAAGAAGCTAAAGAAACTAATTGCCTTATAAGACTAATACTTATAGCACAAAAACCAAAAGCTAAGAGAACTTCCATCATAAAATCCCAATCCTCTATCGTAGGCTTTAGATAAGTCTAGCTTAAGAAGAAAGCCTTCCGTTTTAGAATTAGACAAAGAATGAATGTTTTCATGGATTGAGATTATCGAAGCCAAGATTTGTCTTCCAGGGATAAAACCACTTTGTTGAGGAGAAATGATAGAAGGGAGCAGCTTTAGGATTCTTGAGGTTAGAACCTTGGAGATGATCTTGTAAAGAGAGTTGCGAAGACTTATAGGTCTGAAAAGGTCCATGGAATCAACTCCCACCTTTTTGGGATTAAGAGCAATAAAAGTGCCATTTATCTCTTTCAAAATTCTTCTAGCACCAAAAAACTCTTTCATAGCTCTGGACACATCATATCCAATAATATGCCAATACATTTGAAAAAAGAACATGGGGAAACCATCCGGGCCCGATGCCTTATTGCCTTCAAAGGAATTGACAGCTTTCAGAATCTCATCATTGGAAGGGATAGCAATCAGGTGAGAATTCTAACCAGCCTCCAGGATTTTAGGGATGCAATCCATAAGGTTCTTTTGGGTCTGCTTATCCAAATTATGATCCTTAGCAAGAAGATTGGAGAAGAACTTTATTGTAGCCATTCTCATAGATTCTTCCTCTTCAACTCTTCTACCATTCACTTTAATCTGTGATATTCTATTGATGGCCTTATGTTTTAGAGTGGACATATGGAAGTATTTAGTGTTTCTATCCCCTTCCTTCAACCAAACATTTCTTGACCTTTGTTTCCAGAAGGTTTCTTCTTTTGCTATTATGTCATGATATTTCATAAGGATAACATCTTCAACCTCTCTTGAAGTATTAGTATATCCATTATTGAATATTTTTTAGCTCTGAGATAATAGTCACTTTCAAGGCAAAGATATTCCCAAAGCATTCCTTATTCCACCTCTTGACATTATCTTTAACAAAATTCAACTTTTTGACCACTTTATACATGGTGTTCCCTTCAATACTGACCTGCCACCATTCCTTGATCTTGCTCTCCATATCCAGGTGTTTAGTCCATATCCTCTCAAATATGTAATGGAAATGTCTCCTTCTATTCTTATCCTTTTCCATAAAGGATATAGGATAGTGATATGATCCTGCCCTTATGTGAGCAGATAAAGAACAAAAGTAAAGATTAAACCAATACTAGCGAGATAAGAGCTCTATCAAGTCTTACCTGGATTAAATCCTTGCCGCTCCTTCTATTAGTCCAAGTAAATTTAACTCCTTGCAATTCCAGGTCATGTAGAGCATTATTATTGATAAATTCCATTTATTCCACTCTACTATCCAAAATAGTTTGGCTCCCTCCCTTTTTCTCATTTTCCTTCAAAAGGGTATTAAAGTCCCCCATAATCACCCAACTATCTCCAGCAAACCTACTTCTTAATAAAGTAAGTTTATTCCAAAAATCACTTCTGCCAGTCTTAGTGTTAGGAGCATATAAATTAGTTAAGACCCATGAAGTGCTATCTTTCAAATGCTTAAATCCGATACAGGCCAAGTTGTTGTCCTGCATCAACACTTCTCCTTCAACATTGTTTTTGTTCTAGAAAGTTACAATACCTCCTGAGGCACCTTCTGAACTACCACCACTAACTCCTCCATTATTGAACATCTTCAAACCTTCTACCTTATCTTTAGACATCAAAAAAATATCTGGATTTTTGTCTCTAATCATACTTTTTATTAAATCATGTTTGTGAGGATTATTTAATCCTCAAATATTCCAAGAGATGATCTTCATGGTTTTTTAGAAATACCTACCTCAAAGATGGTTCTTTGAGTCCCATCTGCAATATTCTTGCTTGTTTCCATTGTCCTCTTCTTTGCATTTTAATATCTTGTTAGGGTTCTCACATATACTAAGAGGGGGGGGGGGGGGGGGGGGGGTTAATCAGTATCTAACCGGTTAAAGCAATTTCTTAACTTAAAACATGTAGAAAATATTAAAACTATATACCGGTAAACATAAAGTAATGCAATAAACAGAGATAACAACAACCACATAAAAAACACACCATAATACAATAGTTTAACGAGGAAACCCGGTGTGGGAAAAACCTCTATGGGATTTGTGACCCACAATATTCACTTACTAGCCAATAAGAGAATATTACTGCTACAAGAGGGGCCTGCACATGCAGGAAGGCCAAGTGCCTAGAGCTCACTGCTCAATTACAAAATGGGAAGTCTCATTGACTTACAAAATGGATTATATTAATCCAATGTCTTGTACTGCTTCAAAATAGCATCTACTATGCCAGATCCAGTACCAGTTTATAGCTCTGCTTCATACATAAACCCTTAACCTATAATTCGCATAATAGGTCTGCCTTATTTCGCCTAATTACATTCCTCCATACTTACCAAAATGTTCTACAATGATCTCTTATATATATGAGTCATTTTACAACTTTCCAAGTCGGCTTACAATGATTTTACAATAAATAAAAAAATATATTACAAACAAAATTCCTGTCGGCCTCTGTACCGATATGCTTCCTTTCACTGCCGGTGTCGGTGGTCTGTGTGCCAGTGTAGAGTCTAACCTTGCTAGTTCCGGTGGATTGCCTTGCCAGTCTCATAGGATTGTAAGGTTGCCATCAATGACAAAACCTTCAATCATCTACAATGTCTCATTGGAGTGTGCATTTGCCAATATATCTTCCTGGAGAGGTATGTCATGCTCCTACATCCCCAAACTTGCTTCTGATATTTCTAGTTGATGTGTTGTTATTGATATTGTTGTTATTCTTTTTTTTTGCTTGATCTTTCTTTTATCCTCCGTTGTTTCTTCTTCCTCTTTTTTAGACTCACTCTTTCCCAGTGCCTTTTTGATGTCTTCCTCATCTCCCCATTTTGGCTCTTTATCCTCTGGAAAAGTCATCTTTACCTTGATGAATACTAAGAGGGGGGGTGAATTAGTATACCAATAATTACTGAACTCAAACACTTTAACAATCTAGCAGTGAACCAGTATAACAGTAAAACTAACAAACTAGTTAACACAGATACAAACCAAATAGCAAGTAAGGCATTCACCCATAGAAGAAGAATCACCATAACACAAGAGATTTTGATGTGGAAACCCAAATAGGAAAAACCATGGTGAGATGAAACTCACAAGTAACTATCTGTAGAATAGTAATTAGATCGGTTAAGGTCATACACTGTTCTTTACCAGAATAGATCCTGTTAGGAATCTCAATCTCTGTAAGGAGATAAGTCCGATTAAAGACTACCTTGTGAGAGGATTTTAGATCCATAGATGTGAACCACCTTGTTAGAGGATTTACAAAGGATTTTCTGGGCCTACCCGGTTAAGGGTTTTAGGCCTGTCAAAGATGTGAGTAGTCAACAAGTGAATGATCTAGCAAATAGCACAGTCTTCTTGGTTAGATCCATGGTAGCTCATTGCTAATGCATTTCAGCATTACTTCAGTCTTTAGTAAATCCACACTCTGTTACAACACACATACTTGATCTTCTCTATTAAGATCGCACATACAAGAACTCATCAACCACCCAAAACCCTAACAGCTACACACACTAAAACCCTAGACATGATGTACTTAAAAAGGAATTTGATTTCATGTCAGTCCAATAGGATTACATTGCGAGTTCCTAGGTTAAATGCATCTAGACACATTTGATAACATGACACAAAATCACTGTCAAAGTGTCGGTGGATGGTAACTCATCACAAAAATATACCTGTTGGTAACTCATCACAGAGTATTACCAGTTCATACAACTTTATCGATTACCGGTTGACAAAAATGAAGACTGGGAAAATGATAACTGTTGCTTTTAGTTCCTTTTCTCCATTCCGCTTGAGATCCTCGTGCCACTTGAGGTCCTCATGCTGCTTGAGATCGGTAAACACTTTCTGCAAAACACCGATAGTCTAAAGACTACAACATAATACCGGTTTGAAACAAATACCAGTTGAGCATAAATCATACATAGAAAAAGTGATCTCATAGCAAGTGTGTGTCCATTAATGACAATCACAACATAATCATCAAAAATGCCAACAATCTCCCCCTTTGGCATTGATGGCAACACTTAGGAAAATTTTGACATCTAAGTGTTTTACAACAACAAAAAAAATTTGCTATAATAAAAAATACTCCCCCTAAGAATATACACCATCCCTTTGCAGAAAATACAATGTATACTACTTCCTTACAGAGATAAACATGAGAGTATACATAGCATGCATCAAAATTTTAAATACCAGAATACTTCTCCCCCTTTGCCAACAATGACAAAACACAGCTGAATAAGCTCTATTTCTATTAGCTGAATAAATGTTTATGACAATAAAGAGTGAAACTTGTCAAAAATAGATTTAAAGTCCTGCATAAATTTCTTCATGGATAAGGACCATGACTCAAGTAATGAGGTAGCAACCTCACTCTCCGTTTGCATCTGGGATACCTGTTCCTCCATGGCGTCCAAGGTACTCATCTCTTGAGTAACTGTCAAGGCATCTAGATTGAGATAGCATTTCAAAAGTATTTGTAGTCTTGGTAGTAGAACCAATTGTAGTTCCTACAAATCCCTAGTTTGGTTGTTGATTCTCCAAATCAATTCTTCTAGCATGAAGTTGAAACCGGTGAACGGTTTTCCCATAAGCGGTAAAGGAATCATATGGCATCTTGAAGGTGCTTATGAATGTCTGCAAATCAGTTTGCAGTTTGTCTTTCTGAGCAAGCACATCATCATAGAATAGATGGGGTTGACATATCTTACTGAGCAATAATTTCCCCTCATCCATTGCATCTTGGATGTCCTTCTGTGCCTTTTGCAGATCAGACTGGAGCTCATGTAACTTTTTCACCAAGGCAGTGTTCAAAGCCTTTTGATGTTCCTTTTTGGCATTCGCTTCAACAACCTCTTCCAAGCTTTATACCTAGTCCTCCACAACTGTGCATAAGCGTTTCAGTTGGGCTAGAGAGGAATCAGTACTAAGGAGGTTGGTACCAGGTATCAAATTGGTAAGAGTGTCCACCGCAGCTTGGATCACGTCTTGCTCCTTATTCCTCCTTATCACCTCTAGGCATTCTTGAGCAAGCTTAATGCTTTGCAGCAACTCTGATTCATTTGCATATTGGAGGTCAATGGGACTGGTAATGTTAGCCAGTTTGGCTTGACTATCGGTTGCCTTTAGGGTCTCCACTTGAGTGCTCTGTGCTGCTCCCTCCTTCTCTTTAGCCCTTAGCTTGTCCTCTTCTGCCTTCTTTTTCTCCTCTTCCTCTATCTTCCTTTTCCCTTCTTTCTTCTTCTCCTCTTCTTTCCACTTCTCTTCATCTTCATCCTTTTTCTTCTTTTCCTCTTCTTTCTTTCTCTTCTCCTCTTGCTTTCTCTTCTCCTCTTGCTTTCTCTTCTCCTCTTCCTTTTTCTTCTCCTCTTCCTTCTTTTCTTCTTCCTTCCGTTTTGTTTCTTCTTCTTTTTTCCGCTTCCTTCTTCTTCTTCTTTTTTCCGCTTCCTTCTTCTTCTTCTTTTTTCCGCTTCCTTCTTCTTCTTCTCTTCCTCTTGTCTATTATTCTCTTCCTCTTTTCTATTATTCTCTTCTTCTTTTCTCTTGTCCTCTTCTTGTTTCTTCTTATCTTCTTCTTCTGTCTGTTTCTTCTTTTTTTCTTCCTATTGCTTCTTCTCTTCCTCTACCTATTTTTCCTGTCCTGTCGCTTTTGTTGATGTACCCAAAGTAACATCTTCACCATTCAAGGCATCAACATCAATGGGTTCCATTTGATCAGTGACAGGTACTCCTTCACTGTCATATGCCTCATCTGGTTTAGTGATTTCCAATTCTTGCTCAGCTTTCCTATTGGCTTCTGCCACTTGGTGCAACTTTAGAGTGGATTGAGCAAGGGAGTGGTTATCTTTTACCACTTCCAAGACTTTTCCTTCTAGCAACAGGAGTCTCCTTTTTCTCATGAAGAAGAGGCCCTTATATCTTTCCACCACTTCATAAAGTTTTGATTTAGGTACATTAGGAAAATATTGTGCAAATACTTCCTCTCTTATTGCCTGTTCCTTCTCTATGGCAATGCGCCACTTGTTATCTAAATAATTATATAAAGAATCAGGTGTCTTAGATTTAATTTTTGATGGCCATTGGTCATTAATTCATAAATAATTAATGACTTCTGGTTCAACTTCTTCCTTTTCATCATCATTAAAATCATCAAAGAACTCTTTCAAATCACCAAGCACTTTTCTTCTAATATTCTTAATAGTTCTTTGACAATGTGTCAAAGGTTTTGTAGGAGGAAATATCAATATTTATCGGTGCAGATGTTGTTGGTTCATTCTTTGTCTTTTTCCTCATTTACCTAGTCTTCTTAAGTTGTTCTTCAGACACAGTCTCCTCTGAGTCCAATGTGTTGTCTTTTGTCTTCTGCTTTCTCTCAAAGACTTTGGCGAGTGCAACTTCTGATTTCTTCTTTGCTGGTGGCCGCTTGGTCACTTTGGGACTTGTTGTAGTAACCGGTGCCGATACTGAAGGCACTGCCTTTCCCTTCTTTACTGAAGGTTCTTCGACCGATGTAACCCTTTCCAAATAGGTGTCGATTCTCTTTGCCTTTGGTTCAAGGGGCGAGGTGAGTAGGGTAGAGGCATACCCATCTAGTATGTCATACATTACCTCATATCCCATGGGTTCCACTTCTTCCTGTCTAGGCTCAACCGCCTCCATTATGCACTCATCAACTTTGATGGTGAAGCAGGTGTCATCTTCATATTTCTTGACAATATCACCCGATATTCTCACTCTTTGACTTATTTTGCATTTGAACTCATCAAAGCATTTGTTCAAAACTTCTAGATAATTGGTTCCAGTCGCTTGAAGGCTTTCCTTGATTTTCTTTGTGACCGGTTGGTCAGCAGACCACTCAGTATCTCTGACTCCTAGGAAGTAACCTTGGAAGTAGAAGAACAACCCAACCAATAGTTGTCCAAACTTAAATCTCAAGGCATTGTCCTATTTAATCGACTTTAGGTTCACAAGAAGTTGCCTTTGCATACAGGTGCATAAATCAAGTGATGCATCTTCCATGATCATCCTGTAGGCAATATTTACCGTTGCAGCAGAGACAGAGTTGATCCTGCTAGCATAAAATGTCTGGTAACCTATTACCATGCAAGAATATTTGACCAGATCATCCTTGATGGGATTGATGATCATTCCTTGTTGGTTGCTCACAAAATCGGTGAGCTTGGCAATTTTTGTCTTGTTGATCTTCCTTAGGGCTGGCAGTTCACTGATGTTACAGAAATTGGTGACAACATTAATCGCTTCTGGTGTGATGTCATGCGTCCATTCTAAATACATTTTATCACTATGCACTCTTCTCAGAATGATGCGAATGTGATCTTTTGAAAACTCTTCAAGGAAATAGACCGCATTGTGAAGCTTCTTCTTTTCCAAGATGTTGAATTCCAATTTGATCTTCTTGTCCTTTCTGCAGAATAAGCTTAACTAAGAATGCGTCATCAGAGATCCTAGGTCTTCAATTTTACAATCAATATAGTCTAAAATACCTTCCTCCACTATAACACTAGTGGGTATTTGAGATAGGACATTATATTTTGCCTTCCATTGGATGAAGTCTACTAAATCAACGGGTGCACTAGAGCTAGAGTGTGATGCAGAAGCCATGATAAATAGAGAAATTTGAAAAATACCTTCGTAAATCAAAATTTAGGGCTTGCAAATTCCACTTCGCCACACACTCCTTCGGTTGCTGAAATACCGCTTTGTGTTCTACACTTGACCGATTGATATTAGCTTCTGATTCTTCTTCAAGGTTTTGAAAATTCTTTGATTCGCAATCCAAATCTCTTTTCGTCGCTCAACACTTAAGAACTTCTTCACTCAAGAACTGATAAGTGAAAAATAACTTGAAAATCCTTTTAAACAAGTTCTTCACCTGCCATAATAAATGCTCCACTATTAGGGCGTAAACCCTAATTTTCCTTTTACCATTTTTGGTCTTCTGCCAGTTGACAGGTATCACATACCAGTTAAGGTCTTTTACCAGTGTAAACTGGGGGTTCGAAACATTTCACTGTTTTCTCCCCCTAAGCTTTTCTGATGTTTAGTTTGCCAATTCAGTGACTTCCACACTAGGTGCAGAAACCGGTTCTTCTTGAAACACTTCTTCTGGCTTCTTCTTCTAGGTTTTCTTCATATCCGCTTGAACAGTTTCAACATCTATCTTTCCTTCCGGAGTGATCGGTATATCATCTGATATATTCTTTCTTGTTCTACAGAATCTTGTTGTATGACCCGGTTTGTTGTAATGATAGCAAATCATTCTAGGTGCTCTCCAAGGTCCATTATTCATGTTTCCATTCTTCCTTCTGCATGTTGCAGCAGTGTGACCACTACCATGATAGATCAAATAGGTTTCTCTCCATTCGGTTGCTTCTTGATAGCCATTGCTTCCTGACTGATGATTATAGGTATTAAACCGGTTTGGGTTTCGGTTCCCAGAGAGTTCAAGAAAAACTCCTTGACTCCTTTGAGGATACCTTCTGATGTTGTGCATGATAGACCTACATTCAAATTCTCTATGCCCAAACTTGTTTCATGCATAACAATTACCATTGAATCTATTGGGTCTAGGCTTATCATTTAGAAAATAAGGAAAATTATTGTAAACCTTACTTCTACATACATTAGCAGAGTGTCCTTCCTTGAGACAATTAAAGAAAACAGGTTTGAACTTTTTCTTACCTTTATCCTTTGGTGTTGGTTGCTTCTTTGATGCTCCATCTTTTGTTCTAGAGGTCTCACCTTCCTCATAATCAGAGAAACCAAGTCCATTGGTATTCTTTACCGGTTTAGCTGATTCAAGCTTCTGCTCTAGCTTGACAGTGCTCTTATTGAATTTGGCAAGTTTTTCCTTTTACTCAGTAAGTTCTTTGGCAATAAAAACATTAGATTCCTTCAAGTTTGCATTCTCAGAAATAGCCATGTTTATTTCACCTTGCATTTCCTCTTTTTCAACTTTGCTCTCTTGGAGATGTGTGGTAATTGCACTAATCTCTTGCTTCATCTTGGAGATCTCATGATCTTTGTCTTTTACCAGATCTTCAGCTTTCCTCCAGTTCTCAAGCTCTTGACACATTCTAATAGTCAATCCTTCAAGCTCCCTTCTTAGGTTGGCATTGGACTAATTCAGTTTTTCAACTTCTTGAACTAGGGCTTCTATGTCTGCTTCATCAGAAGAACTGTTTTCAGTTAGCTCCATCAGTTTTTCAGCATGCTCTCTTCTTTTTGCCTGAGAGGCCTTATATTTGACTTTATGTTCATCATAGGCTTGCTCAGTTTGAGTGAGCCGATGAGTAAGTTCCCTCACAGTGTATTCCCCCATATCTCTTTCCAAGTGGTTAGACTTATAGAAAGGTTGGCTCTGATACCAATTGATGAATACTAAGAGGGGGGGTGAATTAGTATACCAATAATTAATGAACTCAAACACTTTAACAGTCTAGCAGTGAACCGGTATAACAGTTTAACTAACAAATCAGTTAACATAGATGCAAACCAAACAACAAGTAAGGCATTCACCCACAGTAGCACAATCAGCATAACACAAGAGATTTTGACATAGAAACCCAAATGGGAAAAATTACGGTGAGATGAAACTCACAAGTAACTACTTGCAGAATAGTAACCAGACCGATTAAGGTCATACAATGTTCTTTACCAGAATGGATCCTGTTAGGAATCTCAATCTCTACTAGGAGATAAGTCTAATTAAAGACTACCTTGTGAGAGGATTTCAGATCCATAGATGTGAACCACCTTGTTAGAGGATTTACAAAGGCTTTTCTGGGCCTGCTCGGTTAAGGGTTTTAGGCTTGTCGAAGATGTGAGTAGTCAACAAGTGAATGATCTAGCAAATAGCACAGTCTACTTGGTTAGATCCATGGTAGCTCATTTCTAATGCATTTCAGCATTACTTCAA
Source organism: Cryptomeria japonica (assembly GCF_030272615.1). Lineage (NCBI taxonomy): Eukaryota > Viridiplantae > Streptophyta > Pinopsida > Cupressales > Cupressaceae > Cryptomeria > Cryptomeria japonica. The sequence goes on from NC_081407.1 coordinate 423,426,681, forward strand.
TCTGTAGTAAATCCACACTCTATTACAACACATAGACTTGATCTTCTCTATTAAGATCACACATACAAGAACTCATCAACCACCAAAAACCCTAACAGCTACACACGCTAAAACCCTAGACATGATGTCCTTAAAAGGGAATCTGATTTCATGTTGGTCCAATAGGATTACATTGCAAGTTCCTAGGTTCATTGCATCTAGACACATTTGATAACATGATACAAAATCAACGTCAAAGTGTCGGTGGATGGTAACTGATCACAAAAATATACTGGTTGGTAACTCATCACAGAGTATTACCGGTTTATACAACTTTACCGATTACCGGTTGACAAAAATGAAGACTGGGAAAATGATAATTGCCACTTTTAGTTCCTTTGCTCCATTCCACTTGAGATCCTTGCACCACTTGAGGTCCTCATGCCGCTTGAGATCGGTAAACACTTTCTGCAAAACATCGATAGTCTAAAGACTACAACATAATACCGGTTTGAAACAAATACCGGTTGGGCATAACTCATACATACAAAAAGTGATCTCATAGCAAGTGTGTGTCCATTAATGACAATCAGAAAATAATCATCAAAAATGCCAACATACCTTATCAGGAGAGGCTAATGAGATCTCTAACATCCCTTGATCCAAAATGTTATCAGGTTGAGCATCTTGGATCTAGACTATTTCTTTTTATAATTCAGTCGAATTAGAAACTAAGTTGAAATTGTCTCCTTCCTCTTTATAACTTTGGATTGATTATCTCCATTATTCTCATCATTGTCTGAGTTTTGCTTAGTCTTATCCTCTTCTGTTTCCTCATTTTGGCTGCTAACTTGTGATTTTCTTTCTCCATCATCTAAACCCTTGCCATTCTTCTCCTTCTCCTGGTGAGCTATTTTTTTGTTATCTTCTTTCTTTGATTAATTTCCCATCTCTTTGATGATCTCTTCCTCTATCCTGCCAACCTACAACTATTTTTGCTGATCTCGGTTATTAGATTATGTAGCTTTCAAAGAGGTGTCTATATTTTTCCACACTTTAGGTTGGGATTGTGGTTTGACCCCATTACTAGGACATTTTTTAGCCCAATGACCAAATTTCTTACAATGGAAGCAAGCAAAAGGGATTATTTTGTAAATAATATTTTGCTTCCATTTCCCAAGTTTAGATTCTATCTCTATCTCCTCTAGCATGTCCGTTTCGGGCCCAACTCCTACATATATTCTGGCATAAATAAGCCTTCTTCTAGATGTCATGACTAGATCGATAGCAATAATCTCGCTAAAGGCATTGGTTATTCCTGCAAGCACATCTTCCTCCCAATATTCCATTGGGAGCCCAAGTAGCTTTATCCAGACAGGAACTTGGACCAATTTTTTTTTTCTCTTCCCGCGTTAGGGTACCACTTTTGAATGTACATGACATATTTTCCTATCACCCATGAGCCAATGCAGAGGATGTTTCTGAGATCCTCCTCACAAGAGAAAGAGAAGGACATGCATCCTTTGTTCATAGCAACCACATCTACCTGACCTTTCAAGCTCCACTTCCTCTTGACAAACCCACGAACTACATCAATATTCAGTCTCGTCCCATAAAATTTACCAATCAGAGTGTTTTCCATTCTAGCAATATTATGGTCTATGATTTGGTCTGGAACAGAAATGGTGAACTTTCCCTGAGATGCATTCGAGGTATTTTTGACCTGGGGCAAGGATGACTTACCTTTAGGTTTGACCCCAAACAGAGAGGGCCACTTGCCAATGTGTCATTCGATCTGGGTTCCCCCTTAAGATCCTCTTAGCTTAGCGGGTTCTCAAGATCCTTCCCAGAAGAATCTTTTACTTCCACAATTTCCTCTGAACTGCTTGTCGTTTGCTGACCTAGAGCCACTTCTGGTTTGCCACCTCCCAAATTTCAAATTTGAACCTGTTTGTTCCCACTGCCTCCTACTATCTACTCCTCACATGGTCTTGGACCTCCCCCTGGGTCCCCCAAATCCAAAAGAGCATCAATATCTTTACCACCTAAGCTCCCCCCTTCCACAGGACTCTCTGAATCTCCTGCAACATACTGTCCCAGTGCTAAACCAAAACTCCCGCCCAAAAAAATTGAATTTTGGGCCCGACCTATCCCCTTGTCGTCCTCGCTCCCTATTTTCTATGTGTGTATCCCTACTAAAGTTAAGTGGTAGACACTATTAGGACCATGAGGTATGTTAAATCTATAGATACACACATACAAAATGGGGTGCGGGGAGGAGAAGGGGAGCGATCGGGCCCAAAATTCAATTTTTTTGGATGGGAGTTTTGGTTCAACACTGGGAGAGTATGGTGTAGGAGATTAAGAGAGTCCTGTGGAAGGGGGGAGCTCAGGTGGTAAATATCCTAATGCTCCTTTAAATTCGGGGGATCGAGGGGAGGTCCAAGATCATGTGAGGAGTAGATAGCAAGAGGCAGGAGGAACGATCAGGTTCAAATTTCAAATTTGGGAGGTGGCAAACTGAAAGTGGCTCTAGGTCAACAAACGACAAGTGGTTCAGAGGAAACTGTGGAAGTAAAATAATCTTCTAGGAAATCTGCATACTTTATGATGTTAAGAAGTGATTCTGTGATCAAACCAGTAGGTTTGATGTCTTATGTGAACCGGTATTGTGTTAATAAGATATTTTAGGGTTTTACTGGTAATAGCATTTAATGTGGTAGATAATGGGCAAATAAAAGGAACTTTTTGAATGTATTTGTCACATTACATACTTGAGAGCACATAGAGAGGGAGAAGAGAAGAGCTTGTGTTTGCAACATCTAACCTATTTGACAGAGATTGAAGTGTTTTGGTGTGATCTATGATCGGGAATCGGTGAAGAAGTTTTTTTGGTGTCTGAAACCCTAGTGGAAAATTGGGAAAAGGTATTTATCAGAGAATCTTGTTATCTGTTTTTGAATTTTGATTTGTTGAAAATGGATACACCACATCTTGCTGATGTTACCAATAGGCCACTACCTAAATTCAAAAGGCACCCATTTAAATCTGAAGAAATTGATCCCGTCGGAGCCCTATCTAGAGTTCCCTATGGTGTATTACATGTCGAAGATGTTAGATCATTTTACCATTGCAAATTGGAAGATCTGGGTATGATTGCTATTTTTAATCAATATAGAGTATTATGCAATGAGAATATATTTTGAAGGAACAATACAAGAGGGTTATCGAAAAAGGGTTTCATCATGCACTTAATTTCATTGATGATTTTGTAGATGAACATTTTAGATATGTTCTTAGCAGGATACATGATCACTTTATGTGGCTCGATCGACCACATAAAATTTCTAAGGAAGTCATTCACACAGTCACCAGACTTTGTGCCACCAGTGAGGTCCCCTTACTCAGATCTGCTCCAAATAATGATGTAGAAAAATTAACAGGATCCAAATGGGATGGCAGGTCAATGACAGTGAACAATATCAATGATCCGACTATGAAATATGCTTCAATGGTGATTGTTTACTAGATATTCTATTTAAGCAGGATGAACAGTGTACCGGTAGCTTCTATTCATATTTCTTACCGGATGATCAAAGAAGATGTTGATTATGATCTATCTGAAGCATTGAGGAGTCAATTGATGTTGAACCTAGAGACCATTAAGAAAGACACAAGCATGAGGTTCAAATTTGGTCAACTCATTCTTAGTCTATTCTTTTTTTTTCAAAATTACTTTCCTAGTATTGGTGATATTCAATGGATTGGAGGCACACCTGCTTTGATGCAAATGAAGAATACCATTAGGATGCTTGGTAATTATTTTGATAAGATTGCATGGAGATGCCTTAAGGATTTTTCAGAAGAAAATGCATGCAAGAGAAAGGATACCGACATAGGTAGTTAACCTATATGAAAACACAATTTATTTTATGGTTGATATAGATACTTGCAATATGGAGGGAGTTGAGCCCTGGACTACATGGGTGATGCCCATGGGATATGAAGTAGACAAAGATATTTTGGTTGCATATGATGATCATTTTATTGCTCAATCAGTAGATACAACAACTAAACATTTTGGCACTTACAAGGAGAAATCCCTTCAAGTGCACTCAGAACTTAACCAACCAGGAATTACAAAGAAGGTTAAAAAGGAAGTTGCAGCCTTTGCCAAGCAATCAGGATTCACAAAGGAAGCCATTGCTGAAGCAAGAGCAAAGCATGCTACTAAACAAGCCAGGACATCAAGTGCTCCCACCAACACCTCCACCGGTATGCAAACAAGAGATGGAAAAGAGAAAGTTACAGAAAAACAAAAACCAACAGCTATTAAGAAAGGGAAACCAATAGAAAAATCTTCAAAGATTCAATTCCAGAGAAGAGGAAAGATTGTTGATCCTCCAACTGCACCAGTTAAAATTGGTAAAATAAAGAAGCAACAAGCATAGAAACTAGTCTATTATGAGGAACCAAACTGTCTTGGGCTGCCCCCATTGCTTTGCAATATTGAAATGGATTGTGATCAACAGATATGGAGACCTCTTTTCCATCATAAGGAAATTTGACACACTGGTGATACATAGAAGGTACTTCTTGCATTTCATGTATCCAGGGTCGCCCTAATAAAATATTGTAGGTAAGGTCTATGTCCAAGACCTGACATATAGTATCCTTTTGTATTGGTCCCACTTGAATAGGTAATATCATAGTTCCTTTAGAGGATCTTTCCTCATCATCATATGCCTTTATGGTAATCTTTTTATAGGGATCAATAGATTCTTCTGAGAAGCCTAATGCACGGATAAGCTTTAAAGTACATATATTAAGTCTGGCTCCTCCATCTATTAAGACTCTTTTTACTTGGTGTTTGCAAACAATGACTTTGATATGGAGAGGAGTATTATGCAGATGGCTTAAGGAAGCATCGTCATGTTCTGAGAAGGTGAGGTTATGAGGTCCAATCATATGGGCGACCATGGCTTGAAATCTGTCTGTATCCAAATTTTGAGGTACATTGGTTTCCAATAGAGCTTGTTATAATATGTCTTTGTGCTTTGGTGATAGTTTCAACAATTCTAGTATAGATATCTGTACTGGAGTTTTACGGAGTTGGCTAACCAAGTCATATTGGATTTTTGGTGTGGTAGTCGTAGGTGCAGTATGTCCTTTCAAGACATATTGCTGAGTTCAGGTTGTTACATTGACAGATTCATGATCACGCTTATCTCAGATGGTGATGACATTTACTTGATGCTCTTCAGCTGATATGTGATTTATGGTGTTGTTGTAGATATGGTTGATACGAGCTCTGCGTGTATCATTTGAGGTTGAAGCTCCATCTTTGTAATTTGGAAGAGGATTTTTAAAGGCTCCATGATCACCATTTGTTTTGAGACCATCTATTGTTAAGTCACCTCGATCTATCATATCTTGCACCATGTGTTTTAACCTCATGCAATTGTTCGTCTAATGACCCTTGTTACAATGGTAATCACAATAGTGTGAATCATTCCACCAAGGTGGTTTGATTTGAGGTTCATAGTTGCTGATTGGAGGCAAAGAAAGAATCTTGTGTGCCAAAAGTTTTCTGAATGCTGATTCTAGTGATTGCCCTAGTGGTGTGAAGATACGTTTTTGGAAATTGTTCATGTTGTTGCGTGAATTGTTGTTAGGTACTGGATTCATGTTTTTGCTTTGAGTATCATTGGTGTTGTTTGTGGTAAGTTGTCCTTGATTGGTGTTTGGTGCATATGTGTGAGCATTTGGATTAGCAGTTTTAGGATTTTTCGTGTTTTGAGGATTTCCGGATAATGCGAGCACTGGTTGCTTCGATTTGGGATCATATGATTCATTGTTGCCTTCATTTTTGTTTCGAGTCCAAAATCGAGATTTGTCAAGGTTGTTATTGTTTTGGTTATTGTAGTTTGATGAGTTTGTTCCTTCCTTGTAGAATTTGAGTGTTCCCTTTTTGACACATGCTTCCTTTACTTGAATGCCATTCTCAATTAATTTAGCGAAAGATGGTATGCATTGAAGTTTTAGTCTATAACTCATTTCACTATTCAAGTTATCGATGAAGATTTCCATTTTCTCCTTCTCGAGAATATCTCGAGGATATCTGGATACCATACGTCGCCAACGTTGAAGGAATATCATGAATGTTTCATTGTTCTTTTATTTGGTGTTGCAAACATCTAGCATGGTTATGGCATGTTGGATGTTATAGGAATATTGGGTTATGAATTTGTTAACCAATTCATCAAATGATCTGACAGGTGGTGTAATTTTGGATAACCATTCCATGGTTTGCCCTCCCAAGCTTCTGGGGAATAACCTCATCAATAGGTGTCATCATGAGCAAATTCAAGGCTCATTGTGCAAAATTCTCGAACATGATCTCGGGGATCACTTTTCCCATCATATTTATCAAATTTGAGAACGTCTGAGTTTGGAGGAAAAGGCACCATGTTCAATCTTCTGTCAAATGGATAAGGACAGATTTCGTTTAAAGAGTACCGCACTGTTGTCCCTTGTTGCATATCCTGTATTTGCCTTTGCAACATTTGCATTTGTTGAGTAAGGGCAGCCAAAGGCATATTGTCTTGTCGAGGGAAAAGTTCTTCCCTTGTATTTGTTCTCAGCTGAAAAGGTGTGGTAAATGGTATATTTTGCTCTGGTGTTTCTAGTTCGGGTATACGCATTTTTAGTATGCGTTGTTCTGGAATGTGTTGCTCAGGTATGTGTTGTTCAAAGTTACGAGTTTCTTCTTCTCTTTGTTGTTCTTGATATGCATATTGTCGAGATCTAGTTTTAAAGATGTTTGAGTCTAAATCTTCAGGAAGTTTAACGCCTTTACTTGTAAGCATGAGCAGATATTTTTCTTTGTCATTTTCCATGAGCCTTTCTACAAGCTTTTGGAATGAGGGGTTTTTCTGACATTCCTGAAGAAGTGCTTCAGAAATTTCAGGTTCTTCTAAGGGTGGAACTTCAAAAGGATTTGACAATCTTCGATTCATACTAGACTCGGCGTGTGTCTCGCTTTGTTGGTTTTTTTGAGAGCGAGTAACAGGCATTTTAGTAGAAACTTTCAGTGATGAAAGGGACAAAAGCCTTGTTGATATGTTGCTCGGGGGTGGTTGGTTCTGGTCGAGATATGTTATAAGTGATACACTCATCGGGCAAGAATGCTGGATTGATTTTTCCGCTACGGTTTATGGTTTGATTAAAAACAGACTTTTGACAATAGGCTCTTGTCTTCAAGGGTTCTTTGTCAAATTCGTTGGATTTATTTTGGATATAACGTTTGACGTGATGCAGGAATACCCGATGAGATTTGAATAGTTGACGATTGATGTATAAGAACTTGTTTCTCTTGATGAATTTGGAAAAACTAGGTTGTTGTTTCTTCAACGTGATGTTACGATAAAGGTTCTTTCTTCTCAGAATATGAGGATTAGTCATGCATGAGTGATCAATGGTTTCCTTTGATTGGTTTGGATTTAGTTGATCTTGTTTGAAAGATCTCAAATCTTACTTTATCAAAGTGAAGGTTTAGATGCCCCTTCACGACAAAGTGTGTCAAATGATATGGATAAAAGCTTCCCGATATGGAAACTTGATTTGACAACTTGAAAATTTTAAATAAGTGTTTTTGTGAGATAAAATCTGTAAGATGGTAAAGGATTCTGTTGATACTACTGATGAGGTTTCTAGATTATGATAAGATAGACATGTTTTATCGTGCGATTCGTTTAGGATTTTACAACGTTTGTTTTGACACAAATTTAGCTCAAGAAATAGTCTTAACGGTTTGTTTTTGCTATTCTTGTTTGATGGAAAATGATGTTGGATGAAGAAGGTTTCGGAAAATGTTTTCAAAAATTTTAAAATTCCTCACTGTCTTGCCCTCTGTTTTTGTGTTTTGGATCACGCGCTAAAACAGAGACTATATGCGCTACAAAATTTACCCCACGCGCTAAAACAATGACCACATGCGCTAGGCTTCCCCCAGACATGCACTAAAGTTTTGAATGTTCAAAAATGTTTTCTATTTGTTTTGAAAAATCTATGCGCTACTCTGGGCCTACAACGCACTAACCTATGAACTTGATGCGCTAATGTTTAGCCTCCACGCGCTAAGTTGATGCTTCCATGCGCTAGACTGTTTCTTTGATGCACTAAATGATTTCACACTATTTTGTTTTGAGATGAAACGCTACTGTTTGGAACCGACGCACTAATGTAAGGGTTGGATGCACTAATAAAAAGTTCTCACGCGCTAAGAAGTTGCTCTTATGCACTAAACTGCCCTGATTTTTTTTTGGTTGATTTTTTTTTTTTGCAAATTTTGAATTTTTGTTGTGAATTTTTCAAGTTTGATGGATGATTTTCTGAAGTAATAAATGCAAGCACGGCACAAAAAGTACAACCATTTTGCCTAATCTAACAAAAAGTGTATGTTCTGCGAGGATGTGTTCAAATCCTCAATGTTTTAACAGGTTTGGATACGAATAATACACTTCAGAAAGACTCTTTAGTAAAGGGTCATAAATAACATCATAGCCCACTAGTCTCGATACTCCGTCAGCTCAAACAGCCGTGTCACCCCCTAGAGGGCGCCCCTTTTTTTGCCTTTTGCCAGAAATTAACCCAAAGTGAATCGCTTCATAGTTGAGTAGTTATCTTGGGAGATATATGGTGAGTAATCTTGGGGGCGGATTCTTCCCCACCCTTGCATTATGATGTTATAAATGTCTGGTTACTAACTCGGTTCAAAGCTTCTATTTCTATGGTTCGTAATCAGGCTTCCCGTTCGGCCGTCAGTGATAAACTCCCCCAGGAGGCTTCCCAACCTTTAGAACAAAGGCTTTACATATCGTAAAGATACTAGGGGAAGGCTAATCGCTGCGCGCAACCGTTGAAAAGGACTTTCGTCACTTTCCACGTTTGATTATAGTGGGTTGGAATTCTTGGCGTCAAAGTCGTTCCCCACTTAGGTCATTCCCTTCACACCGGCCATAAACGGCTTTAAGAGTTGATTTCAACTCCTCGGGAAGGCAGGCCTGCTAAAGGTTTTATTGCTTGAAGTAAAGAAAGCTTTTAAGAGTGGTCTAGATTTTTGATCACCCAGTTAAGGGGAGAGCATATTCCTTCCACTTTCAAGACAAAGAAAACAAGGTTCCTTTTATCTTTCAAGATAATGATTTGTTAAAATCTATATGGAGATATTGCTCCATGAAAACATGGTGTTTATTTTATCCTTTTAAGGCAATGATTTTCTGATCTATGAAAAATAATTGGTCAACAAAATAAATTCGATGTTTTGTCAACAAAAGAAATCGATCAAAAAGGGGAAGATCTTCCCTCTTTAGTTGCAAATGACTTTGGACATGTGTGATTCTTTTACTTTGCAAAAATTTGAAGTGAATCCTTTTATGCACCAAAGGATGGTGAAGTTTTTTTTTAAACACCTTTGTTTGCAAAAATGAAAAGTTGACTTGTTCTTTTTAAAGCCCAAAATGAAAATTTTGTCTTCCTAGGAAAAGCAAGAAATGATTGTCTTTGTGGTTCTTTTTATAGCCCAAATAAGGTGAGTTCAATTTTATCAAGAATTTAAAAAGACTTTAAATTCTAACTAACATAAACAAGCTAGTTACATTTTAAACAATTTAGAACTCTAAAAATAACAGTAAGCTCCTCCCTGCAATAAGATGTCAGAAATCCTGTAAAATACCCACCACAGTAGTTAGAAAATATAGGATTTTGTGGACTTCAACAAGTCTAACTTTAAACTCAGTTACAATTTTAAATTTTGCCTTCTGTCTATGGTGCGCTATAGAAAGGACTGTACGCACTACAATATAACCTAGATGCGCTAAAATAATGTCTCAATGCGCTACATTGTTTGCTGGATGCGCTATTCTGTGCGTCGAAAGCGTTGCTCTGTTTTTCTCCCGTGCTGAGACCTACAGGAAAATTAGTGATTTGATGCGCTAAGAGATGGACTTCACGCACTGGATGATGGACCCCACGCGCTAAACAGTGAACTGGATGCGCTAGGCTGTTAACCGGATGCGCGAAACAGTCAACTAAACGCGCTAATTCATTTTTCCTGCATGCCTGCAAAAGTGGTTAAATTCAAAAACCGATTTGATATATGGGGTTGAGCCCCATGGTGGGCGCTAGAAATGTATGCGGGAAAAGCAGGTCGATAGAACTCAATATGTGAAAATATTCTAAAAGACTTGTCCACACACACACAGAGGACTTCTTGGTGCAAGCTATGGAGTAATAAAGTATTACTCAACTTCCCAAGGTTGGTCCCATGGTTCTCTATCTCACAAAGTCCCTCAAACCAATGTTTTTGCTCTCAGATCACTGAACAAAATGGTTTAGGGATGGCAAATGCAAGAACGAGGGATGCTTTGATAGATTTTAGTATGAGATGCATCCTAAGCTATGCATGATTCTAGAAATGTAATAAACTAGATTATAAGATGACAAGGTTAGTATAAATACTATCCTAACATGATATATTAGTCCATGATTGAGCTAAAATGATAAAAAAATTATTCTAAACATGCATATTTAGACTGGTTCTTGATTTAAAAGTGGCTAAAATGATGAGCATAAAATGAGATATGAAAGCTTGAATGTATTTGAGCATAAGTATGATACTACAAATTTGGAGGATATTCAAAATGGAGGAATGAGAGCTCTATTTATAGCAAAAACAGGGCAATGGATGGTCAGGATTGAAAGAGCTGATCAAGGGTTGAGTTTGAAAGTTGGGGATCCATGTTTGCAATTTGCACCAATGAAATGGTGACAAGTGTCAACATAGGGTTGGGTTGAGAGAAGGGGTTGGAGACATTAAATGCCTGAGAAGACCTTAGGGTTATCTAGAAGGTAAGGGTCAAGTCTAAATTAAGATTACCCATTGGATTAAGAGTTAATCCTAGGATAAACCCTTATGCAAATGATTAAGAGATAATCATGGTCAAAGCATTAAAGGCCTGATGAGACCCTTGGGTTGGATGAAGGTTGAGTTAAAAGAAATTCTTTAACCATGTAAGAGGATTTGAGTTAACCATTAATGGTTATGAGGACTTTGGGGAATTAAGTGGTTGAAGGCTTGAAGCCTTTAATGGTTATCAAAGACTTTGAGGATTTGAGAAGTGACCTCCCCTTGCTTAGGGATGTGACAAAGTTTAGAAGATGGGTTAGGCTAATTAGAAGCGATTAGAAGAGTCTAAAAGGGATTAGAAAGGGGTTTAGGAAGGCAAGTGGGAGATGTAGGATTTTGCAAGTGGATGGAGGGATAATAGGATTTAATTGAATTAAATGATTTATTCAATTTGGTTGTAATTTGGGGAAATTAAATAAATTAGATTTATTCAATTTAGGATAACTATTTAATTAAATTTGAATTTAATTAAAAGTGGATACGGGGAATTTAATTGAATAAAATAATTTATTCATTAAATGGGTATAGTGAATTTAATTTAAATAAATTGAATAATTTACTTAATTAAATAGAGGAATGCGGGTAATTTAATTAAATTGGATTTAATTAAATAGAGAAATGAACATAAAATATTCATTTAGGAATATGGTCATTTTTATACGTCTACAACTAATATATAATTATAGGAGTTTTTATATCCTACTTTATAGGAAAATTTGTAAAAAAAGTCCCTAAATAATACAAATAAATAATTGTACAACTAATTTAAACCAAACTATAACAAACCTAATAAATAATTATTATATGTATCCTATGAATGATGTTATATTCCTAACAATTAAACCCTCTAAGTTGCGTGCCTTGACTATCAATAAAAAATGAATGGAAACGATCTAGCAAATACAATAAGAAACAAAAGAATCAAGGCGAGAAGAAGAAAGATTAGAAACCTACTATTTCAAAAGAAAATAATGAAACCTGTTTATCAAAAGGTGATCAACTTAAGAAGGATAAGGTCAAGTAATAAGAGGCCTGAAGATGATTAATATTACTATTTAAGAAACAAATTGATCACCTTTCTCACCTTCTAGAAAATGTGGCATATTTTGGAATAAAAAATGTGGCATCCAAATTTGGAGGCACTTCTAAAAACCATTCTTTGTTGTTGTCTATTGCATAATATGACATTAGATGTTGTGCAAGAGAGAGATGATACATATGATGATGTTTTTGTTGAGAATGGAATAGATATGTCAACTAATGAATTAGCTAATCCAGTTGCAACACTTCTCAAGAAGTATTAATGGCATTTGTAAATGATGATATGAATAATGTAAACATGTAGAGCCATAAAAAGAAAAAGCTTAATTGATTTATCAGGATGCAATAGATGTCAAAGTATGTTTTTAACTTTGAATTAGTTATGAAAATTTTAATATTATTTTTATGAAGTTTAGATTCTTATATGAATCTTGGGATTTCTATGTGGGAGTTGGAAGACCACAAATTTGTGTTTTCTTTTGAATTGGATGTCCTCAAACCTATGTTTACTTTCTAATAAAAATTTATAGGCAACAATATACATTTGACATGGTCTTGATTTGCAATGAATGTGAGATTTTCATTAAGTAAGGACTTTATTTATTTAAAGTCTAGTTGTTGCTCCTCATTGTAGGCCTTTATATTGTAGTATATGTTATTTTTTAAAGATTCATTTTTTTTGTTTTAATCTTCCAACTTTGATATATATTGATGAAATTAAGGTTGCACATTTAATCAAATGATATAAACAAATATAATTTTTCCACATATGAATGAATTTAAAAATATGTTATGCTTCCACATATGAATGAATTTAAAAATATTTAATTCTGAATGACATATAGGTACAATGCACCATGGCCACTAAATTTAGAAGGCTCTAAAATATATAAAGTCTTAGAAATTGGTGAAATGAAATTTGATGCATTCAGAAATGATGATAGGGTCAACTCGTATAATCATTGGATACTTCAACTATGGCGAGCAAATATGGATTGGCAGCCTGTTATGTCAAAACATGATGTTATTAAATACATTGCCAAGTATGCAATCAAAGTTGAAAGAAGCTCTGAAACATACTATCAAATGTTACTAAGGTTGGCAAATGTGCAAAGTCTAGATGATCTTGCAGTGAATGCTTACAGAAAGCTTCTCACATAAACTATAATAGAAAGAGATATTGGAGCCCAAGAAAATTGCCACATGTTGCTAGAACTTCCATTGGTGGAAAGCAGTAGAAGGTTCATCAATTTGAATGTTTCAAAACAGGTATTCAAATGCATATGTATAGATGTTGATGATGACAGTGAACAACAAAACATATCTTTCATTGATGCTTACAAGAATAGGCCTTAGTATATGGAGTCTATATCGCTCATTGATGTTGCTAAATCATAGACCTATAACCATAAAAAGAAAGGTCAAAACATATGGACACCATGGAAAATAGAAGCTATTATTCGAGTATTCCTAAGGTTTCCAAAGGTTCCAGCTTGTGATTTAGACAAATGGATAGATTTTTGTTTTTCAGAACTATTGCTCTACAATCCATTTCATGACATTGAAATGAACATTGGCCACAATGATGAAACAATAGTAGAAACGTGGAATAATTTCAAATATAACCAATGGCACTTGCAGAGAAGACACGATTCAGAAAATATCGAAGATGACATAGATTCAGAATCTAAAGATACCGATAATGCCCAAGACATTACTACAGAACATGAGTGGTAAATTATATCAGCACTTCATCATCAACAATTATTGCATGTATCAAAAATAGAGATGTTGGGTCGAAGAGATATTGATCGACATACAAATTGGTCTTCTGAATTCCAAGGTGAAGAATACATAAATATAGCATCAAGCTTCATTAAGAGGATGAAAGAATGTGGTGGATTGATGTATGATGACATACCACCAGATGTCAACTATGGAAATCTTAGTGACAAACAAAGAAAGGTTGTAAACATCATAATGACGCACTATCAAAGCTTTCAAAGTGCACCACCATTACGTATGATAATCCAAGGCACAACAGGAATAGGTAAGTCATATTTAATTGGTACCATTAAACAATCATTGGAAAATGCATCCTCTCCAGAACACTCACCCCTACTTCTACTTGCACCAACTGGAGTTGCTACATTCAACATTGGAGCATCAACAATTCATTCTAAGTTGCAATTACAAATTAAGGATTTTGTAGAGATACAAGGTACAAGACTTGCGAGTTTCCAAGAAGAAATGTCTCATATTAAATACATATTAATAGATGAAATGAGTTTCCTGGGCCAGAGGTTACTTGAAAATATAGACTCTTGACTTCAGCAAGCATTTCCTGAGAACAACCATAAAAATTTTGGAGGTATGTTTCATATTTACAATGTACTACTTTTAATATGAAATCTACATTGTAATAGAGAAATTTTACAATACACTTACTTCACTAAATCCACTAAATTATTGATTCAGGGATTTCTGTTATATTGGTTGGAGATTTGGCACAATTACCTCCAGTGAATGATAGACCAGTGTATGCAAATGGAAGACATGCAAACATATTGTGGCAAGAATTCAAAACAATAGTTACATTAGAGCATGTTTGCAGAAAAGATGGACAGAGTACCGAGCAAGAAATATTTTGTCTTCTCCTATCAAATATAAGGGATGCAAATCCAACAATAGATGACTAGATGTTACTCATGTCGAGGAAAAATACCAAATTGAGTATTGAAATAAATGAAGAGTTTGAAAATAGTGTTCACTTATTCTCAACAAATGAGAATGTCCACATCCATAATAGGAAAAAACTCCATTCATTATCAAATCATGTTGCATGAAGCATTGCAGTAAAAACATCACCTAGCTCCACAGAAGGGTAGGAGAATGATGAGTTTGATATAGAATTACTATTGAGCAACAATGCAAGGGTAATGTTAACTTCAAACCTATGGAAAAAAGAAAGTCTTGTCAATGGAGCACTCGGTTATGTTCGAAGTATTGTATACAAACCTAGGACAATGCCACCACAACTACCCTTATATCTACTGGTAGATTTTGAGAGTTACATAGGATTTCCATTTAATGATTGAAATCCACAAATAGTTCCAATCACACCAATTGAAAAGGGTACAACAAAAAAATTACTATTGAAATTGGCTTGGGCTTTAACAATACACAAGTCACAAGGTCTGACACTTCAAAAAGCAGCAGTTGGCATAGGTCCTATCGAAAGAAGTGGTCTTACATTTGTTGGTATATCACGCGTGAAATCCTTGGGAGGAATACAAATAATTCCACCCTTCACATATGACACATATGAAAAAATAAAAAAGGGAAAGCAAGTAGCGATAAGGAAAGTTGAAGAGAGTAGGCTAAAATCCTTAGAAATCATATGACATAATAAATGTTGTTACATCACTATTCCATTTTTTATTCCAAAGTTTTATTTTGTAATGATGTATCGCATTTAATGTATTCGTATATTCATTTTTATGAATCCATTAATATGTACATAATTTCGTATCATAAATATACATGATCTCTGTTTAGAAGAATGTTTCAAAAATTATGACACTTTGTATCCATTAATTCATTGAAAATGAATTTCTATTTTTAAAATGACATTTAATTATATTGATATATTGAACTTCATGTATTAATATATTTATTTTCATGTATAGAGCATGTATTTCAATTTTTTCGAACATAATTTCAATACAAAACATGTTGAAGGTGAGAATTATCCAAATGGTCCTATTATTGGAATTGAGTCAGTTGCTTCAAATGCACTTACGCAAACCCACATGGACAAATTAACTGAATCAATGGATGAATGTTTAAAACAAATGTTCAATGATTTATGATATTACAGTCGAAGAATAGAAGCAGTTGAACCATATGACATTGAACGAGCCAAAGAACTGAAGAGGGGAAAATGTAGCAAGGCAAGTCAGATGGTTAGTATTCAAATGAAGCATTCAAACACATAAAACACAAAGAATAACCATTTATACCTTGCTATTTTTATCTCTCCCTTAGATTGAGCTTGATGAAGTGAATGAATGATGAAGATGCGCCCTTGATGCTCCACTTGATGTGCTGCTTGCTTAATTTGGATGTGGATTTATCTCCTTTGCTCAACAAGAATAATGGATTTGATAGGATTATTGGATGGATTTTGGATGGATTTGAATTGAAAGATTGAAGGAAGAAGAGAGAGGAGAAAAGAGCAGCATGACAATGTATGAGAAGTGGATGATTTGTGAGGAGAATAAGCTCCAATTTATAAATTGGAGAAGGCCAATGGAGGGCCAAGATTGATTTGATTATGAAGGGTTGAGATTGATTTTAGATAGAAGGCATGGATCAAGGGTGCCTTGGGAAAATAAACAGGAATATAAAATTCCTTGGGAAAAAGGGGGGAGAAATTTGAATTTCAAATATGAGGAATTAAAAATTCCAAAATAAGGATGCATTGAGGGATTCAAAGAAATTTAAATTTCTTTGAGAAACTCAATGTTGATGTGACATGAGTGGGAATTAAAAATTGAGGGATAATGATAAGCATGATTATGAGAGATTCTAGAAGGATTAATTAGGTTGAGTGGGATTAGGAAAAAATGATTTGTAGGAATCACATGACTAGGTTAATTAGTTAGAATTAATTAATTGAGTGGGTTTAGAGGAAATAATTATTGGAGGGGACTTTAGAAGAATAGGGGAATAATTAATTATTTGATAAATTTAGTGGATAATAGTGACAGGATTAATTAAATTAGATTTAATTGATTCCGAGAGGAATAAGGATACCACAATTAAATTAATTAATTATGTTGATAGGCTTAAATTAATTAAATATTAATTTTAGGTTTCTACATTTTGCTCCTCTTTGATAGAGCGTCGTGAAATGATGTTATATCAAAGAAGAATAAAATATAATGTAAGAAAAGGATAAGGACTAGTAGCATGATTCCCCAATTATGAGATGAAGAAAAGGATAAGGACTAGTAGCATGATGCCCTAGTCATGAGATGAAGAAAAGGATAAGGACTAGTAGCATGATTCCCCAGTCATGAGATGAGGAGGAAGGATGACGAGGAAGCATTGATATGCCCCCTCGAGAGGACATGCGAGTTTGAAGAACATGGGTGTCCTCTCAAAAGGAATTAGAAGAATAGGTGATGAAAGGATTAAGATAATGAAACAAGGAACTAGGATGGGTTGGAGTGTTGTGAATAAAAAGAGACAAAGAAATGATAAATGGATTGGATTTCTTGTTGAGAAAGGGTAGAGATCAAACCTAGATTTAATATTGCCATGGATAGTCTACACCACTGATTATAAGAACCAGGATGATATGAAGATCCGAGGCGTGGACTGATGCTCAGTCAAAGAGGAATGCCTTGCACACAATCATGCAAGTGTTGATAAACACTAATGTAAGGTTGTCGATTCGTACAAGGAAGATCTTCAAACACACCATGCCATAAAAACTATGCCCCATTAAACACCAGTCAAGACATACCAATATATAGGATGATCAAGGCAGTCTTGAACAATTATAGTCCTGGGACACAAGATGAAAACAAAGCGAAAAGCTCAAGCATGCAAACAACATGCACATACCAACTAACATCTCTTGCCAAGAGTAGGACACAGATTTGGATAAATTGCCGGACTAGGGAAGGATACATCCCAATGGGCAGGTGATGGATTGATTGATGGATGACAAAATACAAGTTGGATGTGCAAGATCTGCAGATGAGAGGAATGCCACTTGGATTTTATTAGCAAAGGATGGATGGGTGCTTGGATTAGGCACAAGTCAATGTAAGCTCCGTTTGATGGGAGAGCTCAATTTGATGGATTGGATAGGATTGGAAGAAGGATAAATGATTGGATAGGATGAAAAGGGGGATGGATGATTGAATAGGATTGGATTGGGGATGGGATTATTGAATAAATTGGAAGAGATGGAGAATATGATTGGATAAGATAGGATTGGATTAGAAATTGGATTGGAAATTGGATTGGATGGGGTGGATGATTAGTGGATAGGATTTGATTGAATGGAACCAATGACAAGGGAAAACCAAGGATTAGTAAGAGGATGGATGAATGGAAGGAGGGAGTTATTATTTGGATAGGAGATAGGTGAATGAATAGGAAATGGAGGAATGAAGGATGGAGGGTAGGGTGATGGAGACCCAGGGACTATGTTGCAAAGGAGTGCAATGCCCCACACTAGAGGTAGTGGAATTAAGGATGTAAGGATGGTGGATAAAGATGTATGAGTTTGAAGGATAATGTGTAATGGATACATGGATGGTAGAGGATTAAAGCTTGAATGCTCCAAAGCATGCATGCATATACATTATTTTACCTCTTATATGATCAAGACGAAAGATAGGAATGGAGGATTCATTTTGATAGGATGAGGGATATGAGATGGAGGATATGGATAGGATAGTCAAGATCAAAGATAGGAAAGGAGAATGGACTTGGATATGACGCAGATGGGTGAGAGGATTACGTGGATGAAGCTTGCCCCCAAGTGTAGAGTGAAAGGGGATGAGGGGATTACACATGACGCTTGTTTGCCAAGTTTTAATCATGGTAACTACCCAAGGTGCCACAAGACATGGTTTTCACCATTGGATGAAATGATTTTTCTTTACTTTTTTTTGATTTTTTTTTTTGTATTTTTCTTGATTTTTTGACTTTTTTTTGAATTTTTGGAAGTTTGGATGGATAAAGATGAGGATGAGTGGATATGGAAGATAATGGATGTATGAAAGAGGAAGGGAGGACTCAAGAATATAGTTACATAGATGGTATCCCTTATTATTTCCTTAAAGTGGAGGTATGCTCATAGATGTTGATAACAATGAAATGGATAGGGGATGGAGGATAAGGATTTGCAAAGGATTGGACTAACGGAATGGGATTGTGAAAAATGGATGGTGGATAATGGATGGGGTTTTGAAAAATTTGTGGAAGATCAACATTGGCACACACCTTGAAGGGTGGTGGAGTAGTGGGGGAGAGTGTTTTGAATCAGATGGGGGATAGAGTGTGGATTTTGGGAAATGACAACCCAAAATAGAAGAAGGGGATGATGAGTTGGGATGGTGGATTTTGGGACATAAGGACCCAAAATGGATTTTGAAGATGGAGGAGTGTTAGATGGAGGATTGGAGGACTTATGAATGGATGGAGCTTTTGGATTAACAAGTTTGGATGCCAATTTTGATTTTACTTTGGGATGCATTGCTTCTTTGGGAATCCACATAGTTTTTGATTTTTTCTTTTGGGGCCTTTGTGGCCTTTTTTATTTTTCTTTCTTTCGGATCATATTTTTCTTTTGAGCATGTCGTTTGAGGGGACATGTTGATCCTTTGATTTTTGTGGATTTTGAGATTTATGCTTTTTATATTGGGCATCCAAATTGCTTCCAATAGCAATGGGATGGGTGCATGAGGATGAATGACTTAAGGATTTTATGGATGGTGGGATGATGGACGAAGAGTGTTGGGAGGCATTCAGTGATGTGTGTCTTTGTTGATCTTTCTTAGGGATAGTGGATGGAGGGATGTAAGGACCCAAAATGGATGGAAGGAATGGAGGATTTAGCTTTGGAGTATAGGGTCCCAAAATGGATGTGGATGATGGGGAATAATGGAATTTTGATTTGTATGAAGGAAATTTAGATTTAAGAGGAATAGAGGATGTACAGACATCTTGAGCATTAGCTTGAGGACCCTTATTATTTTAGAAACAATATGCGAGTCCATTTTGAGGGGGATGAGATGTGGAAGGAAGATGAGAGGTCAAGACTCAAGATGTCACAGTCAGACATGGGTGAGACTCCTCAAGGTGTTGAAGGGATTGAGATGCCAGACAAGGGTGAGATTGAGACTCCTCAGGGTGGTGAAGGGATTGGGATGTTAGACAAGGGTAAGACTCCTCAGGGCGGTGAAACTGAAGGGATTGGGAGGCCATCAAAACGCACAAAACTTAAACTTAAAGATACTACCATAAAGTCTTTATTTGGAATTGACAAAGTTTCTGGGCCATCAACTGCTTGTGCTAGTGCTGAGACAAATGATGGATCTAGACTCAGAGTCAGCATGAAGATGAAGAAAATTTTGAATACCCGACTCAGAATGAATATGAACCTATTAGTACTAGTCAGTTTTTGGATCTTGAGTCCATTTGGGATATAGAAGCCTCGAACTAAGTCACTAAAGTGAATTAGCAGTCAGTTTATAGGTATTTATAATTATACTATAGTTCTTGAGTCATATTACAATTTCAATTTGCAATGCTATAGTTGTCATTGATGATTTTTGATATTGTATTCCTTGAATTTGTCAATCAGAACAAATACTTATTTCATATTTTTTATTGTGAATTTGAAGTATTAGTAAACAATTAGAATTTATTTTCTGAATTATTAGTAAATTGGTTCCACATTATGTTGAACATGAAATGCAACAATTTGTGCCACAAGATCCATAAAATTATTCATATTGCATAACTGTTAGAACCTTTCTACTGTTCTACATTAAATGCTTAAAATGATGTGCATGGCGATTAGGGTTTTGTGTTTGTTTTTTTGTCTTAGTTGGCTAGTAAACCGAAGTTGTCATGGATTGAAAATCTGAGTTGTCCTCTCTTTATTTGTCCATGTCAACGTCAAGTGTGGTCAAATGGTTGGTCAGACAATGAGACATGTTTAATGTTTCATCTCTAACTCGCAGATAAATTTCTTGTTTAACAATTTAAGTGGCGAGTTAGTGAGTGTTGGTTTGGGTTTAAATCATGAGGTCTCTAGTTTTTTGGGTGTTAGCATTTTATGTTAGCGAGCTGGAGATTGTTAATGAAATTACTTTGTTCGCGAGGTCTCGAATTGGTTTGATGCCATGCATTATAGCTGCGAGCGTTAGCGAGTAAGTCATTAATGGGCTATGTGCCACTACTCGCGCCTGTTTATGAAGGTAATTAACATAAAACATCAATTTTTGCTGGTACTCCCTGGGTCACTGCAGTCAAGAGATAAATAGTTTTGAGATTTTATGGTTATCTCTAGCTCACAGGTCCTTTATCATCAAGTCAGTTTAAGTCGCGAGCTTTTGAATACTGGGAGATTTTAGTTGTCGCTACCTCACAAGATGTTTTTCACTTGACCATTTTATGTTGCGAGGTTGCGAGGTGTTTGTGGTTAATTCATTTTAATTTGCGATCATTCGATGTGGTTGGTATTGCACCTTAGTTGGTTTCATCGCCTTGCTCGCAGGTTTTGAAGTTGTTTAGCATTTTATGTTGCGATCTGGCGACAGGTAAGTTTTGGTCTGATTTTGTGGTCATCGCATGCTCATGGGTTTGTATGTCTTAAGTCAAAAAGTGTTGCGATCATACGACGGTGGTTAAGTGTCTTGTTGTCGCGGGATCACAAGGGTTTAATTCAAGTTAAGTTTTAATTTGCGAGCTTGTGATGAAATAAGTTGTTTTGTTAGATTTGTAGTGGTCGCCAGCTCGCAGGTAAAGAAAGAATATTACAAATGTTGTTGTGAGGTTGCGATTGAAGGGCCTAATGAAGATCAACGGTTGTTGCTCACTCACGAGATTCTTTGAGGATTCGTAAAAGGGGTTGTGAGCTTGCGATTAAGAGGATTTGGTAGCATTGTTGCTAACTCGTCGGTTACTTTCCAAAGTGTTATAACCGGTTGCGAGTGTGCGATTAAAAGTTTTGAATGGAAATCACCAATCAAATAGAAGGGCATAAATTCAAATTTTGCTCGAGTACTTCAGCCATTTTGTCAGATGTCATGGGTCCCATGACTTCTACCATTTTTTGGGCACATCACCATATTCGTGTCACTTTTCGGGACTGTTTATTTAAGTTTGTTTAATCATTTTAAACTTCCACCCGAAAAATAGCTTTATAGACTTAATTATATTTAATTAAATTTAAAAAGTTCAATTCCGGGTGAAGTTCTCACAAATGTGTTCACTTCCCACATTTGGCCCGAAATCCACCCTAAGCCGTTGATCTTTTCTCATCCAACAGAGGATGGTACCTATTGTCAGATGTCGTGGGTCCCATGACTTCTGCCATTTTTTGGGCACGTCATCAATGACCATACTCGTGTCACTTTTAGGGTCTGTTTTTTGTCTGTTTAATCATTTTAAACTTCCACCCGAAAAAGAGATTTATAGATTTAATTAAATTTAAAATGTTCAATTGCGGGCTTGCTCGTGAGGTAAAATGTCTGAAGACGTGATCAAGCTATGAGCTGGCAACAAGTTGGTTTGGGTTTACATCGCGAGGTCTCTATCTTTTTGGGTGTTCGCGTTTTATGTTAATGAGCTGGAGATTGTTAATGAAATTACTTTGGTCGCGAGGTCTCAAGTTGGTCTGATGTCATACATTATAGCCACTAGAGTTAGCGAGTAACTCATTTCACACAGTTATCGCTAGCTCTCATGTTTGTTTAATGTTAGCATTTTTAGGTCGCGAACTAGTGACTAGGTAGTTTGTGGTTAAGTTTTATGGTTATCGCTAGCTCGCGAAGTTAAATGTCTGAAGACTTGATCAAGCCACGAGCTTGCAAGTGAAGTTCTAGCGATTAAGAGATAAACAGTTTTATGTTGGCGAGTACGCAACAAGGGTTAAAGTTACCACTATCTCCAAGTCGCTGCGGTGATGAGGACTTAACACTTTGTAGTCGAGAATTGGCGAGTGGCGGTTCAGTTTCTCTTAGTCGCTAGATCTTGAGGTTATGAAGGCTTAGCATTTTCAGCTTGTGAGTTGGAGATAGAGTCGTAAGGGCTTGTTGCTAGGTCGCGAGATTTTCTAATGGGCAGTCTTTCAGGTAGAGAGTTGACGACTGTGTGCTACGTGTTTTAATGACTTGACGGGGACTGTTGAGGTGCCAATTATTTTTTTTTACATTTTGGAAAAAGGTTGAAATCGCCAATATATTTTTTTATGGTTTTGAAAATATCTTGAAATAGCCAATATATTTTTTTATGGTTTGAAAATAGGTTGAAATCGCCAATATTTTTTTTTTATGGTTTGAAAATAGGTTGAAATCGCCAATATTTTTTTTATGGTTTGAAAATAGGTTGAAATCGCCAATGCAAATATTTTTTCTGGTTTTAAAATCATTACAATTTTCCCATGCAAATATTTATTTGGTTTTAAAAACATTACAATTCGCCTGGATTTTTCACAAACTTTGTGCGATCATGAATGATTCGCCAATGGGGATTATTATTTTTTCTTTGTAAACCACAAAAATTTTCCAGTAAAATGAAAAATTTCTTCTTCAATTATACACCTTTCGCCATGTTTTTACACCTTGTCGAAGGGGGGGGGGGGTTTCTTAAAGTTTTCCCTAGAGATATGGTATAGATTGGGATTGGGTGTAATGTGTTGAGATGGGATGGATGAAGGTATGATAGGTGAGTGGGAGATTATGGGATTAACTTGGTAGGCAGGTTTGTGAATTTCCATGAGCATCTTCTCATACCAAGCTTTAAAATTTTGGGTAGTCATGTTTGTTAGGGTTTCAAGCAGATCCGAAGCAAATATGAACTAACAATTATATGCAGATTTAAATACAAAAGATAAAGAAATAAAACATGACATAGATAACATAGAGATTTAACGTGGTTCACCCAGAATGGGTTACGTCCACCATACACAACCGTCCAATCTTTCTTATTATCTAGCAAAAATAGTACATCAACCTTACAATGT
The DNA here is from genome assembly GCF_030272615.1 of Cryptomeria japonica. NCBI lineage: Eukaryota > Viridiplantae > Streptophyta > Pinopsida > Cupressales > Cupressaceae > Cryptomeria > Cryptomeria japonica. The sequence continues at coordinate 423,450,446 of NC_081407.1, forward strand.
CTTAAGCATCCCAGCCACTTATAACATGCATTTTTAGGGTAAAAACAAAGTCGGCCTTTTTAGGGTTTTATTACAATGTCGGTTTTCATCAAAAAAATACCCAAATTTTTTTTTCTCGGGGGCTCCCGCCCTCAAACCCCCACTTTTCGGATCCCGACAAGGATACATGTTGAGTGTACAATACTTTGCTGATTAGTGGCCACATTTCAACAATCTCCCACTTGGAGACTGATACTACATGACACCACTATACATGCAACATCCACTGACACTAGGACTCGACTGGTATAAATTCCATAATTATCAATCAAGAAGACCAATAGAAATTGATGAAGAAATTAGCTTCTCCTGTGGAACTACCTTCGTGAACATATCGCCAGGATTCTCACTTGTGTGAATCTTCTCAAGCCATAACTAACCCTCCTCCAAAACAGTCCGAATGAAGTGGTACCTGACCTGAATGTGCTTTGTCCTTGAATGAAAAGCAGAGTTCTTTGCAAGATGAATGGCACTCTGGCTATCAATATATAATGGGCGATCCTCCTATGTCTGGCCCAATTCCTCTAGAAAACATTGTAACCAAATCATCTCCTTGCTGGCTTCTGTAGCAGCAACATACTCAGCTTTAGTGGTTAAAGTGCAACAACCTTTTGCAGCCTAGAAATCCAACTGACTGCAGTTCCCCCTATAGTAAAAAAAATACCGTGTAGTGCTCCTCTGTGAATCAATATCACCTGCCAGATCAGAGTCAACAAATCCACTCAGAGCAGCATTAGATCCTTTGAAACATAATGCCTTTGTAGTGGTTCTTTTCAAATACCAAAGGATCCATTTCACAACATTCCAATGTTCCATACCCGGATTACTCATAAACCTGCTCACAACTCCCACTGCATGTGCAATATCTGGCCTTGTGCATACCATTGCATACATCAGACTGCCAACAACTGATGAATACGGGATGTTAGACATTTTCTTTACTTCTTCTTGTGCCTTTGGGCACATCTCCTTAGCCAATTTGAAATGACTAGCTAAAGGTGTACTAATTGCTTTTGCATCCTGCATGTTAAATCTTTTCAACACCTTTTTATATTCACTTTGGCACAAATTCAAGGTTCTATTTTTTCTGTCTCATGTAATCCTCATACCCAGAATTTGTTTAGCTGCACCCAAATCCTTCATAGCAAATGACCTGACTAATTTCTGTTTAAGATCATTTATGTGTTCCATATTAGAACCAACAACAAGCATGCCATCAACATAAAGCAACAGGATAATATAACTGCCATTATCCAATCTCTTAAAATATACACAATGATCAGAATGACATCTATGATAACCATGTTTAGCCATGAAACTATCAAATTTTAAATACCAATGTCGGGGTGCTTGCTTTAGGCCATACAAACTTTTCTTCAACCTACACACCAAGTTCTCCTTACCTTTGACCTCATATCCCTGTGGTTGCAACATGTAAATTTCCTCCTCCAAATCTCCATGGAGAAAAGTTGTTTTCACATCTAATCGTTCAAGATATAAATCATCTGCAGCCATAAGACTAAGTACAGTTCTAATTGAAGTCATTTTTACAACTGGAGAAAATATTTCATCATAATCTATACCCTTTTTCTGTGCAAAACCTTTTACCACAAGTCTGGCCTTATATTTTTTTTGACCTCCTTCCTCCTCCTTCAGCCGATAAACCCATTTGTTAGGCAAGGCTCTTTTTTCTGCAGGTAAAGGGACTAAGTCTCAAGTCTTATTTTTCATCAAGGAGTCCATCTCCTCTTTCATGCCTAGCTCCCACTGTTGTTTGGCATCCACCTGCATTGCTTCTTCATATTCTTCTGATTCACCAGAATCAGTTAATAATATAGAATACAAAGAAGGAGAAATTTTTTTAGGGGGTCTACTTGACCTCGTAGAATGTCTAACACTTGCAGGAGTTTGTGGGACATTCTGTTGTTGCTGAGCATCAAGTACCTGTGACATTTCATTTTCAGGAATCTCATCCAACACCACATATTCTTGCTTGTCCTGTTCATGCTTCTTTTCCTGTATTTGTTCTTTATACATAACCTTCTCATTGAATATAACATCTCTACTTCTAGTTATTTTCTTATTTTCAAAATCCCATAATCGATAGCCATATTCATCTATCCCATATCCAAAGGGGTTGAAGGTCCTCTATTTATCAAATAGACAACAGTATGTACAACATCTGCCCAAAAATGTAAGGGCAATCCAGCATGCAATCTCATACTCCTCATGCGTTCCATGATAGTCCTATTCATTCTCTCTGACACACCATTTTCCTGTGGAGTTCCTAGAACTGTCTTTTTCTTTCGAATCCCATTTAAGGAGCAGTAATCTTCAAATTCTTTGCTGCAATACTCACCTCCATTATCTGATCTGAGACACTTCAACTTTTTTCCTGTCTCATTCTCAACCAAAGCTTTCCATTTCTTAAAAGTTTCAAAAACCTTTGATTTTGTTTTAGGAAATATACCCATGTTTTTCTGGTTGAGTCATCAATAAAAATAACATAATAACAAGAGCCACCAAGAGATGATACCTAAGCCACTCCCCATACATCTGAATGCACAAGCTCTAACTTCTCACTCTTCTTCTCTTTCCCAACCTTGAGAAATCTGACTCTTTTCTATTTACCATAAACATAGTTTTCACAGAACTCTAAATCAATCTTCTTTAGTCATGGCAATAGATTTTTGGAGTGAAGGATTTTCATCCCTTTCTCACTCATGTGCCCAAGCCTATGGTGCCACATTATCGAATTTGTTCTTGCAACATCTATTGTTGTTGTCCCTGTAGTAACTTTATCTGTAGCAGCTAGGGTAGAGTAAGTGTTACCAGTACACAGATATAATGTGCCTACCTTCGCACCTTTAGCTACTACTAATGATCCTTTAGTGACCTTCCACATACTGTCTGAGAAGGTAACTATGCAACCTTCACTACCTAGTTGCCCTGCAGAAATTAAATTTCTTCTTAAATTAGGAACATGTCTTACCTCCTGCAGAAACCAGTCATTTCCATTCTGCAACTTGATTTTTATCTTTCATTTTCCAACAATTTGATAGGGCTCATCATCACCCAAATATACCTGTCCAAAATCACCTTGAACATAATCTAGAAAATATTTTCTATGGGGTGTAGCATGAAATAAAGCCCCAAAATCTATTTCCCAGGAATCATTAACATTATCCAAACATAAGATTAAAGCATCGTGTAAAGTATTACTTGCAATATTAGCTTCCTTACTATCATTTTCATTTTTGTCTCCTTCTTTGTTTTTCCGAGACCAACAGTCTTTCTTTAGATGACCAAGCTTTCCGCAGTACCAACAATCTTTCTTTCCTCTAGATTGAGAGCGTCCTTTTTCTGACTTCCCTCGTGACTTCTCATTCCCAGGGCCTTTTCCTCTTTCCTTTGATCTTCCTTTGTTCTCCACATTCAAAACACTACCAGATGATGTTGGAGTCTCACCTGTGTTTTTCCTTTGCATTTCCTCGCTTAGGATAACACTAACAATATCATCAAATACCAAAGTATTTTTACCAGAGACAGAGTTACTTACAGCCATAACCAAGCTATTCCAGCTTTCTGGCAAAGAACATAAAATCAAGAGAGCCCTAACCTCTTCTGCAAAGGTAATTTTTACTGAAGACAATTGACTGGTAATTGTATTAAATTCATTTAAGTGCTCTACTACAGATCCTCCCTCAATCATTTTCAAATTAAACAAATGCTTCATAAGAAATACCTTATTCAAAGTCGAAGGTTTGTCATACAACTTTGCTAATGTCGCCATCAAATCTATAGTCATTTTTGCTTCTATTATATTGAATGCTACAGATGGTGCAAGGCACAATCGAATGGATCCCAGTGCCTTTCTATCTAAAATGTCCCACTCTTCATCTGACATTGTGGTCGCTTTCTTTGCCTTTCCTTCCAATGGCCACCACAAATCCTTTTGATATAGGTAATCCTCCATCTGCATTTTCGATAACTGATAGTTCTGGTCATTAAATTTTTCGACCTTAAATTTGGAATCCTCCATTGCTCCCACTCAAATTTGAGAGTCTTGTCAATTTACAGAAAACCTCACTCTGATACCAATTGTTAGGGTTTCAAGCAGATCCGAAGCAAATATGAACTAACAATTATATGCAGATTTAAATACAAAAGATAAAGAAATAAAATAGGACATAGATAACACAGAGATTTAACGTGGTTCACCTAGAATGGGTTACGTCCACCATACACAACCGTCCAATCTTTCTTATTATCCAGCAAAAATAGTGCATCAACCTTACAATGCCTTAAGCATTCCAGCCACTTATAACATGCATTTTTAGGGCAAAAACAAAGTCGGCCTTTTTAGGGTTTTATTACAATATCGGTTTTCATAAAAAAAAAACCCCAAAAAAATTTTCTCGGGGGCTCCCGCTCCTGAACCCCCACTTTTCTCGGGGGCTACCGCCCCCAAACCCCTGCCCGAGGCCCGACCTAGCCCTGGACCCCGGCAAGGATACGTGCTGAGTGTACAATACTTTGTTGATCAGTCGCCACATTTCAACAATGTTGAGAGTGAAGGATTAGATCGAAATTGGATGAATATGTTTTGAAGGGGAAATATTATGAAGATGATGTTAAATGAAGATGAGGATCAGGACTTGGGTTGGAATGATGATGGATTAGATTTGATTAGATTTGGATTGGATTTGATTTGGATTGGAATTGGATGAGTCCTTGGATTAGGACTTGATTTGATTGGTCCTTGGATTAGGACTTGATTGGATTTGGATTTTTCCTTGGATTATGACTTGATTGGATTTGGATTAGGACTTGATTGGAATTGATGATGAATTGGATTTGATTAGATTAAAGGATTGGATGATTGCTTGATGGAAGATTGGATAATCAGATTAGGAAGATAGATGGATTTGATTATTGGAATTTTAGAGATTTGATTGGATTAAAGGGAGAATGATTATGGAAGAACGAATAGATAAAAGGAAGAATAAAGGGGGAGGCTACCTAAAGTCGGATGGATGATTTAGACATAAATAATGGTTGAGGGAGGATGATTGTTTGAATGGATGAACGTGGACTATGGATTGGAGAATTTCTTGGATAGATAGAAATGGATTAGAGATTTGATGATGACAAGATGGAATTTGGAAAGAGGGATGATTGATTGGTTGTGGGGGACAGACTTGGCAAGAGATGTCAAGTAAAGAAAAAAAAATGGTCAAAAGAAGTTAGACTCAAAAGACAATCATGCTCCTTCACAACATATCCTATGACGAGAAAAGACAATAGTCAATGGATCCCATTTGGTTTCTCGGCTACGCTTACCCAAAGCAGACACTTAGATGCTTGACCCTGTTGGGTCCCATCCACGACACTCACTTCTTTAGGGTAGCCAAGCATCAATTCCCATGAAAACTCCTCATGGCGAACTTTGTGTCTCTACTAAGGGTCATAAAAGTATGGGTGATTTTGGAGGTTCGACCTCCTGCACCAATGACTAGAAGGTTTTTTGCCACTATGCACAAGGTGTTTAGTATGACTTCCCGTTAGAAGCTACCCTTCGCAGTTGTGCAAGCGCAATTGAGGCCTATAGCCCAATGAAGCACCAAGAACTTAGTAGTCACACAAGCATGATTGAGATCTCTAGGATCCTACTAAGCACCCAATGTGAGAGTGAACTCTCAAATAGCCCCAACCATTGATTCTTTTGATCTCAATGGCCTATTTATTATAGTGAGTTGGGAACCCCAGGTCCGGGTGTACTCACTTGGGTCGTTCCCCTCTCACCCACTCTAAGAGAAACTCGGGAGGGCAAGCCTGCTAAGGGTAACAAGCAATATTCCTAGAAAAGACCAAAGGGGTCCAGATTTCTAATTGCCTAGATAGGCAAGAGCATACTCTCCTACCCTTTGACTCTTCAAGACAAAGAAAACACAAGATTGTTTTACCCCCTAATTAGATCTAGGTGCCTAATAAAAGAAACACAATGTTTGCTTGAACCTCCTAGGCAACTTGCAAAACCACTTGATTAGTAGTTTGAAAATCAAGTCTTCGACAAGCATCCTGCAAAAGACAAAAGAATGATAAAAAAAAAAAAATTTAAATTTTTTTGGGAATGAGTAGAAAAACAAGAATAAAAACTTTTCTACTAAAGACAAATGTGGATTTGGAGGAAACTTTGATGGGTAATTGGGGTTTGACTAGGTTTTTGACACTTTCTAAGGGATAGGAAAGCATAAAATGGGGATTTTAGAGGCGAGGTGAAGGAATGGAAAAAATTGTCCAAGAGGGACAAAGGAGCAAAAATTGGAGAGACATTATGGAAAAAATTGGAGGTGATTAGATAAAAGTGGAAGAAGTTATGGAAAACCTTTAAAATAGAGAAATGTGGGATTTCAAGCTTCAAAAGTGGAATTTGGGATAAGGTCCTCAAGGAAGGAATTTGGGCAAAAATAGAGTGAAGATAAAGAAGATAAGGCGAAAAAATAGAATAAGGGTTTTTTGATTATTCCTGCGGTCGTGCTGATTAGCAGACAGTCGCGCTAATGCACGAGCGATCGCACTAATGTGCAAGTGGTCGCGCTAACAGACAAAATATTAGTATAAAACAGATAGCAAAAAAAATGCAGACGTGTTGATTAGCAGGCGGTCGCGCTATTGCGCGGGCGCTCGCGTCAAAACAACTAGAGTTAGTGCCTAGAAAATTCAAATTCAAATATTTAACAAAACGCTCGCGCTAGTCACATAACGGTCGCGCTGAAGAGACAACTGAAAACAAAAACACGACTAATCTAGTGTATTTTTTAGATTTTTTTGATTAGATTTTACAAAATAAAGATAGAAGTGAGAAGAATGGAAAGATGAAGAAGAGGAGATAGATGAATTTGAGCGGCGGTTGCACTGAAGCACAGTGAGGCACCGATTTTTTTTAAAATTTGATGCAGTCATGTCGAAGCCGCGACGGTCGCACTGATCTCACAATCAGTCGCGCCAATGCGCATGCAATCGCGCTGAAGCGTGAACCTGCGAGAAACCTTCACAAAAAACTCAATTTTTTTGTTAAATTTGGGACATGGGTCCCACCGGGCATGCCAGGATGAAGAGGAGAAAACATAGCAAGGCAAGATCAGATGGTTAGTATTTAAATGAAGCATTCAAACAGATAAAACACAAAGAATAACCATTTATACCTTGCTATTTTTACCTCTCCCTCAGATTGAGCTTGATGAAGTGGATGGATGATGAGGATGCGCCCTTGATGCTCCACTTGATGTGCCACTTGCTTAATTTGGATGTGGATTGATCTCCTTTGCTCAACAAGAATAATGGATTTGATAGGATTATTGGATGGATTTGAATTGAAAGATTGAAGGAAGAAGATGGAGGAGAAAAGAGCAGCATGACAATGTATGAGAAGTGGATGATTTGTGAGGAGAATAAGCTCCAATTTATAGATTGGAGAAGACCGATGGAAGGCCAAGATTGATTTGATCATGAATGGTTGAGATTGATTTTAGATAGAAGGCATGGATCAAGGGTGCCTTAGGAAAATAAACAGGAATATAAAATTCCTTGGGAAAAAGGGGGGAGAAATTTGAATTTCAAATATGAGGAATTAAAAATTCCAAAATAAGGATGCATTGAGGGATTCAAAGAAATTTGAATTTCTTTGAGAGACTCAATGTTGATGTGACATGAGTGGGAATTAAAAATTGAGGGATAATGATAAGCATGATTATGAGAGATTCTAGAAGGATTAATTAGGTTGAGTGGGATTAGGAAATATTGATTTGTAGGAATCACATGACTAGGTTAATTAGTTAGAATTAGTTAACTGAGTGGGTTTAGAGGAAATAATTATTGGAGGGGACTTTAGAAGAATAGGGGAATAATTTATTTATTTGATAAATTAATTATTGGACAATAGTGACATGATTAATTAAATTAGATTTAATTGATTCTTAGAGGAATAAGGATAACATAATTAAATTAATTAATTATGTTGATAGGCTTAAATTAATTAAATATTTTATTTTAGGTGTCTACAAAAACTATTTGAAAAAATGCAGAAGGCAACATTCCAATTTGGAGAATTCTTTGGATATGTGCGTGAGTTGTTCTATGATGAACAAAATAAGGAGACGTACATTAAACATTTACGTGATGATAATATGTTTAAATTAAAAAGAGTATAGAAAATGAAATATTTCCATCTAATATAGAGACAATTTTACTAATTACCTAGTATGTAAACTACAAAATGCAAGTATGTTTTCATGTATACGATGTTATGAAAAATGGATTTTAATATACTTATATTATTCATATTTTGGCTATTGTATATGTAATGAATGATGAAATGAATTTTATTCATCAAGGTATTGGTATGCTGATGATTTTTGGTATAAAATTTTTCATACACTTTATCTATTGATATACAACAAATATAACTTATTCGTGTTATATTTGTTACACATGATTATGATCACAATTTACTATTAAGACACATGACTAATGCTTTACCTAATGTTATGATATTTCAATTTCTAAATACTACAAATATATTACTAAGATATTTAATCAAACATGAAATTTTCTTTTATTTTAAATGGTTTTCATGATAATAAATCCTAACTTAAATACTATTCTTATTTTTATTTATAGAAAACAATTCAAATTATGGATGTTTTAGAAAATGAATCAGAAATCATTGTTGGAAGCCCAAATGCCTCAGTAAACTTGAACAAAATCGTTTAAACCAATATAGACAAATGTAAAAGAAATATTTTGCAACACTTGGACAAAATTGTCAAATAAATTGAACACACGGCTTTAAGGGTCGATGACGTGGAAGAACTTGAAATATTGGAAATGTAAGATGTGGCCAACAAAGCCAAAGAAGCATATTTAAAATTAGCTTCATTTCCACCTATGCTTAAAGAAGTTTACCATGATCATTACGAAAATAAAGGTCGAAATACTATTTTGATCATTGAAAAATTCATAATGACTTTACACAATTCCGATTAAGTACATTATTACCATAGTTATGTTTGAAGTTCTTTTGGAATATTACTTTATATAGTTAGGTTTATTCAAGTTGAAGCAATTCAAATATTTATTGAATATGAAATGTGTTTCAAATGCATATCATAGAAAATTTCATTTTAAAATTATATACTCTATCCAGTTTTTTTTTTATATTATATTTTATGGGAGAAATGTTGATCATAGATCCAATCTACATATATTCTGAAAAAAGATAATCAAATAAAACATTTTAAGCTGCAATTATACTCTACTAAGTGTTTTTTTTATATTATATTTTATGTGAGAAATGTTGATCATAGATCCAATTTATATATATTCTGAAAAAAGATAATCAAATGAAACATTTTAAGCTACAATTAAATAACCTATCTAATATAATCTTCATAATTATTATTTCTCTTACATGTTTGAGGGTCGCATTGCTACTAGCCTATATATCTTTATTTTAAGATATATAAGTTACGCCTGCATATATCGAGACATTTAATTTTTTCTTTCCACTTTCATATACTAATTGAACTGAAAAAATTGAACGCCTCGATATATCTCGACGTAATTTATATATCTTAAAATAAAGATATATAGGCTAGTTTATTTAAAGTCTAGTTGTTGCTCCTCATTGTAGGCCTTTATATTGTAGTATATGTTATTTTTTAAAGATTCGATTTTTTTTTAATCTTCCAACTTCGATATATATTGATAAAATTAAGGTTGCACATTTAATCAAATGATATAAACAAATATAATTTTCCTATGAAATTAAATATAATTTAAATGTATTAAAACAAATGTACACAGATTTATTCATATAATGAATGACAGAATAAAATATAATACAATTTTCAAGTGATGTTACCAGATACAAATTTTTTTGTGAAGTTAAATTTATTTTAGATATTAAAAATAAAATCCATGAGACCACTCTTAATAAATCTGAAAGCCCAAGCCCCTCAAATCTTCAAAGCCGCTTTATAACTTAAAAAAAGAGGAGGAAGCTGAATTGGACGCGGATCTAAATATCTGACTGTAAATCTGAGAAGCATATTTTCTTTCAGCCTCCGTAGTATTAGTGATCATTGTGACAGCCACATCTTGCCATTTTTAGATATTACTTCAGATACTTTAAAGATGTACTGCTCCACAAATGCAATTCTGCTGACGCAATTTCCAAGCGTGTGAGAAAGAGATGCAGCTTTCCATAGAACTTGGCCTGCATGTACTCTCCCCCCACAGGAAATTGCCCAGTTCCAATTTTGTTGGCTTGAAAACTGGAAATCGCGGTTTGATCTTTTCTGATCAACACCCCATAACCTCAACCTCTATTGCTTGGGTTATCAAGGTCTTCTTGCTACACACAGCACAGTTATCATAAGGTTCACGATGGACTTCGGACTCAACATTTAAGCTCTTACGGTCATCCATGTTGATTAGGATTGGCAGTAGATCCAGATCCACATCCATGCTCTTGTCATTCATTATTTAGTACTCTTGAATGTGAATGAAATTATAGGCGACTGGTAAGCGGTTCCTCTTCAGAGTAGGACTCGATTTATCATCTGCGCCTAATTAGAGTAATTTGAAGAATGCTTTTTTCTCAGCTTCTCTTTTCTAAGCAGCTCCAGCACTGGTAAAAATGGCGGACACAGGGCGGTGATCCGAAAATGTACTCTCTGCCCTCTCATACGACAATTGCTTCATCCCTTTCCCATACCAAAGTATCCGGTCACACCTGCAAAAGGAAAACAAATCAAATGGGTTAAAGGCGGGAATCCAAAAAACCCCAACTTTGAAGGGACAAATTACATATATTGCATTGTCATACCAGGCTGGAACGCGGCATTTTCCTCCTGGTTTGTCCTGGGTACAGCAGTATTGGTCCGAATGTGCAGCATATTTGTATGTTGGGGCGAAATCTAAATGCCCTTCCTCCCACCCTTCAAATCGTCCGGCATTTTTCTCCCATTGAAGCTGTTAAGACCACAAAGGAAAAACACCCATTGAAACAAACAGCCAGGGAGAATTTTATAGGATTGTACTAAGTCTTGTTATCAGAGAATTCACCTGATCGCTCAGTCGTAATGTCTTCCAATCTTTTTGGTGGATGAGAGATTTTGCTTCCGACTCTCCTATGGTGAGCCGGTAATTCAAGTCACCAAACCAGATGATGCAACTGCAGGAAAGGAAATTGCTTGAAATCTTTCGATAAAGAATGTTGCTAGGATTATAAAATGCAGGTACCTATTTTAACCTACTCATGTCCTTCAATGGTCTGCGGCAACTCCAAACCGGATTTGGTATCTCGAGGAAAATAGGTTCTCTTGAGGATCTCTACAACGTCGGAGTTTCGGCGGATCTCGTCACCCTGTTTTTGACCCGAAGCCAAGTGTGTGCACACAAAGCAGAAGCTCGTCTGATGAAATGACAAGCTAACGGAAACAGATCCCTGAGAGATAACAGCAAGTTTTAGGAATGAATCAGTAAAAAGGACATTTTTAACAGGGTGAAATTGCAAATGAAAGAGAGTAAAGAGTTTAATAACCTTGTTGCCCAGGCAGCCCATGATGCCGCATCCCACACAGGAGACTTTCAAGTCCCGAATCTGATGCCTCACCTCAGATTTCACCCATACTGTGATGAATATTCCCACCATTTGTTTGCTTGCAACTCTTATGAACAGTTTTCTCTCGCTCCATGGTCCATCCAATTTAAACTTGTCTATGCTGTGGGTGTCTTCGATAATCCATTGTCGTACCGGAGACTCTTCTCCATCGGAAAAGGGAAAGCTTGTGCTCCTGGAAGTCAAATCGTTTTCTGGTGCAGCCCTTTTATTCAACACGCCCCGGATGAGAGCATCCCATTTATCGGCTGCCCTGCTGTTTTGTGCGCCAAAAATCTTCCTAGCCTTGAGCGGAACGATTTCCTGTAGCCTGTTAAGATTACACCCACCTCAACATCAGAATTTACATTCCACCGAATTTGCCAGTGCCAATTTAGAGCATGCATAGTCATACCCAATAACAAATATATCGCAAGATTCTTTCTTGCCAAGCCAGTTCTCCAAATCCAATGTGTCTTTCGGTGTTCTTCCACCAACGTTCCATGTACCCACGAACATCCTGTTTCACATAAATCCACTAATTTCTCAGCATGTACAGTCAAATTGCACGAGCAGCTCTGTTTTAGAAATAAATTCGGAATAAAAACCTGTAATTGAAATTATCGACACATTCCGTCCACAGAGTCTCCGACTGTCCCCGCAACAGCGCTGGACAACTCTTTGGTGATTTGTCTGCAAAATCAAAAACTCCCAATCATTAGAAACAACATTCCATTCATAACTATTATTGTTAGAGGCCCATTTATAGCTAGCGTGGTATTTACTGAGATTAGGAAGTCCATTGGAGAAGTGGGCATGAACTGCTTCGTCCTCTGCATCGCTCTTGAATTTTTCCCCGCCTGATTTGAGGCGCAGCCATTTGTTTGCCATCAATCGAGGCCACATTACTTGATCCACTCCTCAATATCAATGCACAAGAACATGTCATACCTGCAGAGAGAAAGGGGAGGCGGAGTGTTAATTAATATGAACGCAGACAACACAAATACGGTGTCCAAGTTGGATGCCTCACCGACAGGCTTTGGCGGTGATGGAATCCTCCGGAAAAGGGGCGAAGAACATGACAGTTCATATAAATGGGAGTTGGGCGATGGATGTTTGAATACATACCATGGGTGAGCGATATTGAATGGATATATTCAGTGAATACCGCTTCCAAAATTAGCGCCACATCAATCTCTCGACCTCTAATTCACGGTCCACGCTATGTCACTTGATATTTCTTTTCAAATCATGTTTTTAACGTATTACAGTTGAAAATGGCAAAATGGAATCTAGACTAATTAGTTTTTGTCTTTAATTTGGGGAGGTGTCTCAATTATTTAATTGACCATATTAAAAGGAATGGATAAGTCATCCTTTTCAATAGTATTGTTGAAATCAAAGTTTTTTAGTCGAAATCGCCAACCCAACATTAATAGTACATGTTTTATTTATATCATAAATTAAGAAAACATTTTCAGACTCCATGAGATTGTGAGAACATAATTGAGTCCTTGCCTTCAATAGGGATATGTTCGATTTCACCCCCTCTTCTTCTTTTTTTTTTTGGTTGTTGTTATGATGTAAACGAGATTTGTTTCAATTTTCTATGTTTTTTTCTTATAGCAAAAAAATTATTAGATGGTGGTCCTCCTTTCCATTTAACAAGATGGCCTTTTAGTTGAGTTTTATCAAATTTTATGGGATCAAATCAAAGATGATTTTTATATGTTTTATTTGGAAGTCTTTCATAAAGGTTCTTTCATAAATTACAAAAAACATGTTCGCGTGTTTCATGATGCCAATGCACAAATTATGATCAATAATTCTTTGACTGCTCCTTTTGAATTGCACCAATCCATAAGGCAGGGATGCCCTTTATCTCACATATGTACTTATTGTTGATGCCTTGGGTTAGCTTCTCCAAGAAGCCAACCAATTGAAGCTTATTAAAGGCATTTATATTCCATAAGACAGAGTGGTTATTAACTCTCATTTTGTTGATGGTAATATGTTCTATTTGCAAAATCATGAAGAAGAGTTAGAGAATACCTTGGAAATCCTTGATTTATATTGTGCCATTTTTGATTCGCAGTTAGCTCATAAAAAGACTGAATTTTTGATGTCTCAAGTTGGAGGTAATCCTGGATGGACTTAAGGAATGTTGGCAAATCAAACATGAGGAAATTACTAGATATCTTGGCATTCCCTTTGGTATAGGGGTCTCTCTTTTTGATATGTGAGAATGGTTCCTAAACAAACTTAAAAATAAACTATTTAATTTGGGCAACAAAATTCTAGCTTTGCCAACCAAGATTCAAGTAGCCAATAAATTTTTTATTGCTTCCCATGTGTGCTATGCATCTTGTTGGATGTCTTTTAAGAGGAAATTTGAAGACCTGAAGAAGTTAATTAGAAAATTTCTTTGGTTCAAATTAGATGGCAATGTTGGTTTTATTGTGTCTTCTTGGTCTCATTGCATTAAACCAAAACATAAAGGTGGTCTAGGAATCATTGACCCAAAAACTCAAGGGTTGTGTCTTGTTGCGAAGTGGATTATTAGAGCTACTAAAGGGCATGAACCATGGAAGATACTTGTTTGTCATCGATTTTTCCAAGCCAGTGCTAATAAAAAATGGCAATTTCTTAATTGGTTTGACAAAATTATGATGTATCCCTTTTTCAAAATCAAGGCCTCCCTCCCGTTGCAATCCATTTGGAAGGCTTCACAACAATTTTGTCAATTTTTGCAATGGAATTCATACTTCTTATAGCAGGGTTTCATCTTTGCTTCTTTGTCAATCTAGTGGAATAAACTTATTAGTTATGGCAATCAACCACTTGTTGTTTTCTTTCCTAAACATGCTTACTATTTGTATAAAAAAGAGATTCGACAATTTAAAGATATCTGGGATTTTAATACCTTTGATTGGGCTCCTTGGATGAAAATCAAAGAGCAATTTCAGTTAAACATCAAGTATAGAGAATTTCTGATATTCGTGCAATCATTAGTCCCTCAGTGAGTTATCTATAAAAAATTGTATGCCATGGGAATGCAATAATTTTAAGGATTGGAAATGGTTGGCTTCTTCTTATTTCCGCTATCTTCCTATAAAGAAAGTAACTTATCTCCATCTATTGCCTCATTGTGAGATCATTCCCAGCCTCAATTATAAATGGACATGCAAAATCAGTGCCAGGAGGTGGAATTTAGTGATTGCACAACTATGGAAATCCAAAACTGATGTTGAGACTCAATTGCTAGCTTGGAAAGTTCTTCATCATAAGCTGGCAGTGGGAGATAGTCTAAGATGTATTGCAATTCAACCACTCAAATGTCCCTTTTTATTAGGTAGTGAAAATATGAAACATATATTTTGGGATTGCCCCTTTCTAGAAAAACAATTGAATGCTATTTTTACTAATTTTTCTAGTATTTTTCATCATAAGCTGAATTGGAAGGAAGCTCTCTTTGGCCTTGGTTTGCATGATAATTGTATTGTTGATTCAATTAGACAAGTGATTTTAAGACATATTTGGAAGGTTAGGTGTATTGCTATGTTCTCAAGCAATTATTTTTCAGAAACTAGTATTTTAAAGCTTTGCTTTGACATAGTTTTTCAGGTTGCATTTTTATTTTCATAACTTCCAGATTTATCTAGAGAAATGTTCGTCCCTTGGCTCAACTTTAGAAAATTCAAGATCGAGCTAACTTGTTGTAGAACAACTCCAATATAGATCTTTGTAAAGTGTTCAAACTGAATTATTAACGTTTGGTTTCTTATGTATGCCATTTTTTGTCTTATATAATTATCTTTGTTGTCTTTTAAGTTATCATGTCTATTTGAAGGTCTTTTGTAAATTCTTTCAACTATCCATTTTAGTTGAATATCATTTGTAATCTTTCTTTGATTTAATAAAAAAAATACTATTTTCTATTTCTAAAAATCTAGAAAAAAATGTTGTCCAATGAGAAAGAGGACAAGGAAACTATTAAATCGGTCTCCTAAATTTTTTATCAGTTTTAGATGTTTATTTTTTTTAACTGATTTTCTTAAAGAAATGAAATATCAATTTGAAAAAAATACAACATGTTCAAACATTTCTTATATGATTTTCTTTTGTTTATACTTTATTTTTAAAAAATTTGATTTGTTTATATAATTGGATTATAGTTCAATATTATATATTAGAGATAAGACATTAGAAAACATGAATTTGGGAAATGTCATGGACCAAGTTCATTTAGGTATTTAGATTGACTACCCAAAAAAATGTTTATGAATTGTTGTTGTAAGGGAATAAATTCTTTAAATTATTTTTGCTTTTTTTTTTTAATTTTGAATTTATGTGTACAAAATAATAATATTATAGAACTGAGATGTTATTTGTTTTCTAAAGATAAAACAACTCTAGCAGTCTCTTTATATCACCAAGGCACGTTTTAAATATAATTTTTTTCTTATTCTGATCTCTAACTACATGAACTTAAACATATAAAATTAAACACAATAAAAAAATTTATTGTTAACTATAGATGATATTTTCCCATTAAGAATATGAAATGATTGATAGTATTTGTAACATGAGACATCCATTCTATTTCAAAAAATGAAATCACATATATTCTTATTTTGAATACTCCAAAGGTTTTAATGAACCCTTAGGTTTGTATAAAAAACTACAATTTATTTATCACAAATCTAACAAAAATACATTATTTCAAAAGAAATAGTAAAACTATATTAAACATCATTGAGAAATATTAATCATCCAAATATTTTTATATTTATTAACGACACATTTCATGATTCATTTCAGTTTCTCTGCGATCATTAAATTACATTATTTTCAAATGATCATAACAACTACATTTATGCTTCTAATAAGATTAATTACAAAATTTCATTCTTACAAAATGTCATATCCAATATTTTATTTCAATATGTTAAAAATTGGGATCATCTAGGATACTAATCATAATATAATAATATAAAATAAATAAGATGAGAATCATGTACAAGTATACATTTTACGTATTACACAAGATATATATGGGAAAAACCATTTTGGATAAAGAACTCCATAAAAATTCATTTATTAAAACACTTACAAAATATAGTCTAGTAAAAAAATTGACTAATCCTAGAGACACTTCTCCTTACTTCCACCTCGCCAATAATACCTTATATGAATAGTGATATAACTCACTATAGAATTTCAAATTCACTCACTCTAAAATGTGTGTGTGTGTGTGTGTGTGTGTGTGTGTGTGTGTGTGTGAGAGAGAGAGAGAGAGAGAGAGAGAGAGAGAGAGAGAGAGAGAGAGAGAGAGAGAGAGAGAGAGAGAGAACCTCCTTAAATATAAGAGAAAGGGTGGCAAAATACTTAAAGGGTATTAGTCACACCTATTCAAAGAAACCATTTATAAATAATTAATAACCTAATATATATTGGATTATTAATTAATAAATGGTATGTTCTTTATAAACTTATGTAAACATATGTTAGAATAGTATATAGATGTTATATAGGTATAGCCCATATAATAATATTATATTTTAACACTCCTCATTAATCTTAATAGCCAGGGCATCACATGTCTATCTATAAAAGAAAAAATAAGTGTACCTCAATAATGTAGGTCTTATTTAACAATGACAAATAGAAACATGTATGTTTTCCAAAATGAAACATATGTTTATGGACTATATCAAGTCGTTTTGTTGTAATTGATAATCCTATTGTTTTAAAAATGATGCTAGATATATAAGGTCTTATAAAGAATTTTATCAAATTGTAGGTCTGCTCAAATTAGCCTCACCCCAGGTTTTGTTGGTCATTGTTGCCGCTAGGATTTGTTGTTGTCATTGATGTCAACATATTCCTGTGATTTATTGCTCTAGTGGTTGCACATTGGTTTATTGGGATCATGGTTCGGTATATGGAGTATTTCTAGTATCATTATATCTTTTTATATTGGTTTCAATGATCCGAGAGCTTAATTGATCATATCATATGATCCGATTTACAATTTGGTTCTTTTAATCAGTGCTTTGCACAGTTCGGTATTTCCTCAGGTATATTCTAGTGTGATCAAATATTGAGCTATGTTTTTGGTATATTGTTTGGGATGTTCATGTGTATCTTCGTTTTAGATGGATCATGTTTTGGTGCTCCGCAAGTTATCTTTCCTCGTGACAGTTGCTGCTATTTGAGTGTTCTTAAGTTTCAGATGTTGATCAATGAAGATTTGATAAGTGGTGTTGGTAAAGCTGTTACAGATGATTCTAGTGTGCTTGCTGGTGTTTCTTAATTATATTCTACCTATTTTGGTGGTCTGCATTGATCCTTGTGCACGTTCTTGGTGATTTTGTTGAACCGGTGATATTCTTCGTGTTATGCAATATTCTTGATGGTGTAGCATGTTGCGGTTGATCTTGGTATGATTTCTAGTGGTGTTGTGTGTTTGAGCTTTTGGTTTAGGTCCATGTTATGTCACGTGTATCATTGCATTGGTCCGGTGGGTGATCTTTGTATCGCGTGATGCAATTTGTGAATTGAGGGTTTGGTCGACCTTGTTGTCAAGGTTGATGATCGGTATATATAGATGGTATAGTCATGTAAATTTGGTATCGACAAACTGTCTGCATTATTAGAGAATGGTAAAGGTACGAATAAGAGAATACATCCTTCGACGTTGTGATTGAGTAGAGATTGGAGTGTTGTAGAGTAGACAAATGTGCTTAATTGGAACTGTCACCAGGCATTTGCAGATGCTATTCTTTCAGTTCATTTGATTTTGGATTGTTGTCTAAATATTTTGTAAATTAGTGAGACTTCCTTGTAAGGTAGTGAACCTTCCTTGAGGGTTGTAGCCTTTCAGGTTATTATATTTTGAGAAGTGAGCTCTAGGCAGTGAGCTTGAATGCATGTGCATTCCCCATTGTAATATTTACACATACTATTGCAGAGTATCATCTAATTGTGGGTAGGTTCCCACTATGGTTTTTCCCTTAACCAAGTTTTCCACATCAAAATTTTATGAATATACCTATACACTTTCTAACTTATATTTCAATATTTTAAATCTATGAATTATTGAATGAATTTCACTTTTCCTTTTTGCCTTCATGTAACAAAAATAATAATTTGTACTCCCTTAAAAGCGTGATACAAATAAAATAAATTCATGTGAGATGTTTCTCATGTAAAAATAAAATTTTCTATCAACCTTTCAACTAATGACATCATCTTTTAAAAGAAAGATAATATATTTATAAATGATAAATATATACAATTTATGATGTTATTTATTACTTTTCCTAGTTATAATTCTCTCTCTTCAACTTAAGAGAGGCTCCAAGTAAGCATGATAAGAATATTAATGGGAAGATAATTCTCTCCATCCATATACTATGGTGCATAAAGTCAAATAAGGATCTCACCATCTTTGAAGGAATAGGAATATCAATAATCTAGTTTCAAGAAGGATAGTTTACGACCAACAAAATGATATCAAAGGTGATAGGGATTAGAAACACCAAAAATAAAATGAAGGAATTGGTTACATTCCCATCCAACAAACAATATGAGCTTGACACTCTTTCTCTTCAACGCATATACAGAGACAACAGAGAAATAAAACTATACATTTTACAAGAACAAGCATAGATCAACTAATCAACTAAAATTATCTAAATGCAAGGCTCATTTTCTGTTTCATCTAAAACCAAACAATAATGGAAAATACTAAGTGATAAATTTTATCCTCTTAATGGGTTTCATGGATACAAGCTCGTTTTCTCCTCCAAAATTCCATATTTTTAAATCCTCTCCCACTCCCAATCGTAAATGCTCTTAAAAAAACATTTTTTCTATAATGAAAGAATAAATTACAAAATTCTAAAATGAATGGTTTCAAGGGTTTTCCATATCACACATTAACACATGGAACACCATATGGATTTTACTAGATTCCTTACATACCATGAATATAAAGCATGAGATTGCACATGCAAATCACATGGGTTTGAATACTTTCCATGGAAGAATAATTGGTCAAATCATTATTCCACATCTATTTTTAGTAGTCTTTTAAATGGGATGGTATAGATACTATATTCATTTAGCGTCTAGGAGTTCAACAATGTATAAACCATAAAAAATCAACAATTTTTGCCACTTCTAAAATTGGATATAATTACAAATTTACGTTTGTCTAATTTACATAATATGAAAGACATAAATATATATCTACGATGATAAAAATTATAAATGTGGTATAGTATCAAGACACAGACACCATAATGAATCATGAAGCTTAAATGATACATTTTAATCACTCGCGATCAAAATAATTGATTCATTCTTAAGGGCTTAGTTTTCATTAGATCAAGGTTTTTATTTTTGTATACTACATAGTAAAAATTCACATATACTAGAAAAGTAATCAATTTAGACTCAAACATCAATAACATATAAATTACCAACCTCATAGATTCATATGTTCACATTTTATATTTTATAAATTAGCATTATACAAGTCCATAATATCTAATTCTAAAATTAAACTTGTAAAATAAAAATATTTTCACTTAATTAAATTTAATAATTTAATAATTTAATAAATTAAATATGAATCTATTGAACCAAAACATAATTATATATAATCTCACTATACCAAAAAAACAAAACTAATGTCACTTTATCCATAGGAGCTGTAATTTACTCATGAAATCTTATGCTTCCTTCCAAAGTCAATATTCGTGTTTAAACTAATTTTAATATATAAATATTCTCAAATTAAGTTCATGAAATTTAACCTTATGATGTCACAAGCACTCAACATTGCTTAATCACTAATAAATCATATTATTAGAAGAATTTATAGTTTAAGGATTTTCATCTTCCAATTTAAGGCTATCATATTTTTGTCATAACCTAAGGATATTTCTCAACACATGAAACCCAAAATCTTGATATAATTCTCTTACAAGAGAATAACGCGAACATATACCAGACAAAACTAGAACAACACAATGGCATCCCTGTTGGAGAGAACATGGATTGTAAAAGGAATTCATACTCTACAAAATGATATATACATATTTTACAAAAGATAACTGTTGGAAAAGTGCCTCGAATTAACTTGACCTTTGTTCGTGTTGATCGGAGTAGCCTATGTCAATGAAGTCACTCTATTGGAGATCAGAGTAGCCTTATTGAGGTTTGTCTGATAGCATACGTTATGCCGATGAAGTCGCCTATTGGCGATCAGGCGGTCGGGGTAACCGTTGAGGGTGTTTTGCCAATGGTAAGTCTTATGCCGATGGAGCCACATTGCTTGTTCATCGGGGATCGGAGTAAGTCAAAACTGGTCTTGCTGATAGAGGGAGTTTTCCGAATGAGTGGTGACTTACCACAAATGTCCACATGGGTCAATGGTCAAAATTTTTATCATGCAAACAGTTAATGTGGTTGCACCGGTGTATAAGAATACGAACCAACTCGCCTCCTAGTGAATTTGGGATAATACGTTCTCACGAGTTCATGAATGGATAGACGGTTGAGCTCCCTGACGGTTGAACGAACAAACAGTTGAATAGACAGGGATCATTTTAGAAGTATATGTACCCAGAGGAAACTAATATTGGTGGTTGGCTATTTTCTACGTTCTGCATTTGAATGATATACTGTTTTGTTCTATAGTCTGCAAAAAGAGTTCTGAGAGTGAATGTCTAAAAGGAAAGATCTGAAACTTTATTGTAACCATATGTTTACTGAAATAAAGTGATCTCTTTTAGGTGGTGGGTTTTTTCCCATGAGGGTTTTCCCATGTAACTCTTGTGTTCTTTCTCTATCATGTTTTGTCTGTTTTGGTTTTTTATCCATTTTTCTGTGCACATCTTTAAGATTTTAAAATTAAATTTAATACATACTTTCTTTATTTCCTTGCAAATTGACATTAGGAGAGCATCTTCCGCACTATGCTTTCCTTACAAGTGGTATCAGATCCTGGCCAGTTGTGTTATCCTTGTTGGGTAGGGTCGGTTTTTTGTGTCAATTTTGTTTCAATGGGAGTCTAGCAAAGAGTCTACTTGTTCTATTTGCAGATTGAGATGGTGAGTGTTAGGAATAAGGTGTCTCAACCTTGGATAATTCCTATTCTTATTATTTGTTTTGTAAAATGTATTTCTTGCAAATAATGTAATTAAGTGTGAGTGTACATGTCTAGTTGGCATGTTGATGTGTCACTCCACTTGATGTGTCGACATATTGAATTGTGTGTAAGGAGATCATGGCTGAAATGGTTATGACGGATTCCTATGACACGTAAGAGCTATTTCTAGGAGATTTCAATGATGGGTGAAGACATGCAAGACATGTGGCAACTGATAAAGTTGAGTACTGTACACTCTTCCTCAATCGTGGGGTTCGGGGCATTGCCCTGAAAAAAATTTTAGGGTTCCTATTTTCTCAGAGAATGGTAAAACCCTAATACGGATATCTTTGGAAGTTTCCCTAAAAAGGAAAGCGCATAAGCGTTTTTTAGGGTTACAGACTGTGATACGAAAAGAGTGTATTGTTGGTATGATATTGTGCTACTAGATTTGTCTTGAAGTGTCGATTGTCTCCTGAAAGAACTTGCATTGCAAGTGTGTTGTAACCATTGTGTTGAAGATAATACATTGTGCAGGTTTTGGAGTGCTGGGGTTTTTTACCGAAAGGTTTTCCCCAGGGTAAATCATTGTGTCATTCTCTATTTTCTGTATGCATGGTATATGGCTGCAATATCTTTGTTAAAGTAGTTAACGAATCTAAAATTGTAAGGATTTAAAAGAATTTGCACAATACTTTCCTTTAGAGATTAGTGTAGGAAGCTGTTTCCGCACCTGAGTTTCTTTACAAGTGGTATCAGAGCTTGATCAACTTTTGATCCTAGTTGTTGGGTAGGGTTTTTTGAGCTAATCTCAAGTTGAGTGGGAGTTTTTTTGTGCAGAGCATTCTGAATCTTATTTGCAGATTGAGATGGCAAGTTCCTCATACAGTAGAATGGAGGTGGAGAAATTTAATGGCACTAATTTCAAGTTGTGAAAACTCAAGATGGAAGACATGCTTGAAGACCGCGATCTATGGGAGGCTGCTACACTTGATGTGAGACCTGCAGCAATATCTCTAGCAGATTGGGAGATCAAGGATCAGAAGGCTAGGGGTCTCATCAGACTCTGTCTAGCAGATGTCTTTCTTCTGAATGTTCTTGATGAGACTACTGCAAATTCTTTGTGGACACGGCTTGGGTCTGTGTATCAGGCCAAATCTCTGGTGAATAAGTTGTTCCTGAGAAAGAAGTTGTATTCTTTAAGAATGGAGGAAGGTGGATCCGTAACTGATCATCTCAACGCATTCAATTTATTGATTGCACAGTTGGCATCATCTGGTGCCAAGATCGAGGAGGAGGATCGATGTATGACCCTTCTTTGTTCCTTGCCAGATTCGTGGGACCATCTTGTGATGGCTCTCAGAAGTACTATAGTCACATTCTGTATGGATGATGTGGTATCTTCACTACTATTTGAGGAGATGCGAAGAAAGACTTCGGATTCGTCTAAGGAAGCCCTTGCTGTTCGCGGGAGATCCAATGACAAAGGAAAACATAATGACAATAAGTCAAAGAAGGGCAGATCCAAATCCCGTGGGAGTTCTAAGACTCCTGGAAAGTCCAAGGCAAAATGTTGGAACAGTGATAAATCTGGGCACTTCCGGAGGGATTGCAAAGAACTGAAGAAGAAGAAGAAAGGCTCAGATTCAGCTTCCGAAAAATCTCCAGAAGATGGAGATGCTTTTATTGCAGCTTTGGCAACCCATGCATTTGATGATGTGTGGTTGGTAGACTCGGGTGCTTCTTTTCACATGACCTCTCATCGAAATTGGTTCTCAAAATATGAAGAGTTTGATGGTGGAAAGGTGTACTTGGGTGATGATTCTCACCTAAAGATAGTTGGACACGGAAGGGTCGCTATCAGATTTCCTGATGGATGAGTAAAGGGAATCAACGGAGTTATGCACATTTTGGGTTTGGCATGAAACCTATTATCTATAAGTATGCTGAATGATGTAGGTGTGCAATTTGTCATTTTGAAAGATGGATGCAAGATGATGAGAGGTTCTATGGTGCTCGCTAAAGGTACTAGGAGAGGTACTTTGTTTCAGCTTGATGCAAGCATTGCTCAGTGCAATATTTCTTCTATTTCAAAGAAGAGAGCGACTATCACTTCATCCCCACCATCTGAACGAGCAGTAAAGAAGACTGTGGCAATGGATTCTGATGGCAGTGCAGTAAGTGTACCTAAGGGTGCAAACACTTTGGAAGGCAAGCTTCTTGCAGAAAAGACAATGTTGTGGCATATGAGATTTGGCCACATTGGTGAGAAGGGTCTTAGGACCTTGAAAACTAAAAATCTCGTCGAGGGACTAAATGATTGTAATCTCGAATTCGATTTCTATGAACACTGTGTTTATGGTAAGCAAAATCGTGTTCAGTTCTACTCCAGTTCTCACAAGTCTTCTAGACTTTTGGATCTCATTCATTCTGATGTATTTGGTCCTGTAAAAGTTCCTCCTATCTCCAGTTCTGTATATTTTGTATCTTTTATAGATGATTACAGTAGAAGGACTTGGATATATTTCCTGAAAAGTAAGACACAGGTTTTCAGTCAGTTCAAGGAATTTAAGGCTCTCATGGAGAATTAGACTGGTAAAAGAATCAAGTGTGTGAGAACTGATAATGGTGGTGAGTTTTGTTCCATAGAGTTTGAACAGTTCTGTAAAGAGCAAGGAATCGAGAGACATAAGACAACTCCTTACACCCCGCAGCAAAATGGAGTTGCAGAGAGAATGAACAGGACACTGATGGAGAAGGCTAGGAGTATGCTTAGTGGAGCTGGTTTAGAACAAAGGTTTTGGGTCGAAGCTATGGCCACTACCTGTTATCTGGTTAACAGATCTCCTACATCAACTCTTGTTGGTAAGACACCCATGGAGGTGTGGTTTGGTAAGAAGCCTTCAATAAGACATCTTCGTGTTTTTGGTTGTGAAGCTTATGCACATATTCCAAAGGAGAAAAGATCTAAGTTGGAAAACAAAGCTGTCAAATGTATTTTTATCGGATACAGTGTTGGTGTGAAACGATACAAGCTTTGGGATCATGTGACTAGTAAGGTGTTGCATAGTAGAAATGTTATTTTCAGAGAGCTAACATCTTCTCCTGTTGTGCTACAACCAGATGAAAAAGAAAAGGAAAAAGATGTTGTTCAGTTTCCTCCTACCCCTAAGAAGACTAAACAGAGAGACCATGTTGGGTCTAATGATGAGGAGAGCTCTAGCAGCTCTGATAGTTCAGAAGAAGAGGAAGAACAACCTCAACCTCAGCCCTTGAGGAGATCCACAAGAGAAAGAAAGCAACCAGAAAGGTTTGGTTATTCTATGTTAGATTCCAGTTGTGCTTTTGCTTTGATTACTAACACTGATGAGCCTAGATTTGTGAAAGAGGCTTTGGGCATGGAAGATGCAGGTTCCTGGATTGAGGCTATGGATGATGAGATGGCTTCATTAGAGAAAAACAAAACTTGGGACCTTGTACCTTTGCCTAAAGGGAGAAAATCTGTTGGCTGTAAATGGGTGTTCAAGAAGAAATTCTATGCAGATGGCAGTGTTGAAAGGTACAAAGCTAGATTGGTTGCAAAGGGGTATTCATAGGTAGAGGGAATAGATTATGGTGAAATATTCTCTCCTGTTGCAAAGTTGACATCCATTAGATTTTTGTTATCTCTTGCTGCATCATATGATTTAGAGATAGAACAGATGGATGTGAAGACAACTTTCCTTCATGGTGATTTGGAGGAAGAGATTTATATGTCACAGCCTGAGCACTACATTGTTAAAGGTAAAGAATCCTTAGTTTGCAGATTAAAGAAATCTCTATATGGTTTGAAGCAATCTCCTAGGATGTGGTACCTTAAGTTTGATGCCTTTGTGTTGTCAATTGGATTTGTAAGATTGAAATCAGATCATTGTGTTTATTTCAAAGTTGAAAATGATCGCCTTCTTATTGTTGCACTATATGTTGATGATATGTTGCTGTTTGGGAAGGGTAAGGGTATGATTTCTGATTTTAAATCTCAGTTGTCAGCACAGTTTGAGATGAAAGATCTTGGGGCAGCAAGGTACATCTTGGGTATGGAAATCAGTAGAGACAGGTCTAACAGAAAAATTTGGTTGAGTCAGAGTAAGTATGTGAAGTCTGTGTTGGACAAGTTCAGCATGGCAGATTGTAGACCACTATGTGTTCCCGTTTCAGTGGGAACAAAGTTATTTGTAGATGATTGTCCAAAATCTCCTAGTGAGGTGGAGGACATGAGTAGAGTACCTTATGCTAGTGCAGTTGGCAGTCTTATGTATGCTATGGTCTGTACTAGACCAGACATTGCCCAAGCAGTGGGAGTCCTGAGTCGGTTTATGGCTAACCCTGGACGGGTTCATTGGGATGCAGTTAAGCGAGTATTCAGATATTTGAGGGGTACATCAGATTACTCCATATGTTACCATGGTAACTCTTCTGGATCTCCGCATTCAGTTTGTATTCATGGGTTTGTAGATTCAGATTGGGCAGGTGATATTAAGAGCAGGAGATCCACCAGTGCTTATGTGTTCACTATGTTTGGTGGTGCCATCAGCTAGATGAGTAAGTGACAACCTGTGGTTGCTTTGTCCACTACAGAAGCTGAGTACATGGCTGCTACTCATGCTTGTAAGGAAGCCATTTGGCTTAGGAGATTGTGTTCTGATGTTGGTGTTGATGCAGAACAGATTACTATTTGGTGTGACAGTCAGAGCGCTATTTGCCTTGCGAAGAATCCAACTTTCCATGCCAGAACGAAGCACATTGATGTGCAGTTTCACTTTGTGAGAAATATGGTGGAAGATGGAAAGGTAAATTTGGAGAAGGTAGATACTGTGAGGAATGTTGCAGATGCATTAACGAAACTAGTAGGCACTGCAAAGTTTAGATGGTGTTCAGAGTCTATGGGCCTTTTCACTTATAGCGGTTAGTTCCTGTTATGTTCCTATTGCTCTTACAAGGTGTTCGACAAGTGGGAGAATGTTAGGAAAAAGGTGTCTCAACCTTGGATAATTCCTATTCTTATTATTTGTTTTGTAAAATGTATTTCTTGCAAATAATGTAATTAAGTGTGAGTGTACATGTCTAGTTGGCATGTTGATGTGTCACTCCACTTGATGTGTCGGCATCTTGAATTGTGTGTAAGGAGATCATGGCTGAAACGGTTATGACGGATTCCTATGACACGTAAGAGCTATTTCTAGGAGATTTCAATGACGGGTGAAGACATGCAAGACATGTGGCAACTAATAAAGTTGAGTAATGATGGCTATCTTTGGAAGTTGCCCTAAAAAGGAAAGCGCATAAGCGTTTTTTAGGGTTACAGACTATGATACGAAAAGAGTGTATTGTTGGTATGATATTGTGCTACTGGATTTGTCTTGAAGTGTCGATTGTCTCCTAAAAGAACTTGCATTGCAAGTGTGTTGTAACCGTTGTGTTGAAGATAATACATTGTGCAAGTTTTGGAGTGCTGGGGTTTTTTACCGAAAGGTTTTCCCCAGGGTAAAGCATTGTGTCATTCTCTATTTTCTGTATGCATGGTATATGGCTGCAATATCTTTGTTAAAGTAGTTAACGAATCTAAAATTGTAAGGATTTAAAAGAATTTCCACAATACTTTCCTCTAGAGATTAGTGTAGGAAGCTGTTTCCGCACCTAAGTTTCCTTACAGCGAGCACTTCTAGGTGAATGGACCTTGAGAAGTTCAACGGCTCAAACTTTGAGTTGTGGAAACTTAAAGTTGAAGATTTGCTAGTTGACCGTGATCTTTGGGTTGTCGTGTCTAGATAGAAACCTTCAGGCATAAAGCAAGAGGATTGGGACTTACCATACCGAAAGGCCAGAGGACTAATAAGATTAAGCCTTGCAGATTCTATTCTTTTGAATGTTCATGAGGAGAAGACTGCTTGTCTTCTATGGAAGAAATTAGGAGATATTTATCAGGGCAAATCCTTGGTGAATAAACTTTTCTTGAGAAAGAAGTTATACTCTTTGAAGATGGATGGAGGGACATCTATAACAGATCATTTGAATGCCTTCAACATGGTCCTTGCACAGTTAACTTATGTGGGAGATACAATTATGGAAGAAGACCGTTGTATGTTGTTGTTGTGTTCCTTGCCTGACACATGGGACCACTTGGTAATGGTCATTGGAAGTACTACTACCAAGTTTAAAATGGATGAGGTGGTTGCTTCTCTTTTGTCAGAAGAGATGAGAAGGAAATCTTCTAAGGTGGCTAAAGAGGCTCTCTCTGTTCAAGGCAGGTCAAAGGAGAAAGACAAAAAGAAAGACAAAAAGTTCAAATCTAAGTCACAAGAGAGGTCAAAGTCTCTTGGAAAGAAGTCCAAGGTGAAATGTTGGAGCTGTGGACAGAAAGGCCATATCCAAAAGGATTGCAAAGAAGAGAAGAATAATAATATTTTTGATACTGAGTCTTCTCAGAGCGATGTAGACGCCTTTGTAGCAGCTCTGGTAGTGCCTGCATCTGATGATGTATGGTTGGTTGATTCAGGGGCATCATTCCGTATGACATCTCACAAAGAATGGTTCTCAAACTATGAATTGTATGTTGGTGGAAAGGTGTTCCTAGAAAGTGATTCAACACTAGAGATTGTAGGGAGAGGTAGAATAAGAATTTAGTTTCATGATGGCAGAATAAAGGGAATCGATGGAGTTCTTTATATACCAGGTCTGGCTAGAAATCTACTCTCTATTAGTAAGTTCAATGATGTAGGAGTTTAGGTAACTTTTGTGTCTGGTGGTTGTAAGATGACTAGAGAGTTTATTGTATTGGCTAAGGGTGAACACATTGGATCTCTATATAAGTAAAATACTAAACTTGTGTGTTGTTATAATGTCTCCGTAAAATCTGAAAAAACTATTGTGTTAACACATGATGTAAACTCTATGGAAGTTAAACTTCCTGCAGAGAAAAGAATGTTACGATATCATAGGCTCGGTCACATTGGAGAGAAGGGCTTAAAAGCTCTGAAAAATAAGAATCTGGTAGAGGGGCTTGATGATTGTAAATTTGAGTTCGAATTTTGTGAACACTGCATATATGGAAATCAACACCGTGTCACTTTTTATTCTAGTCCTCATAGATCTTCTAGCTTGATAGATTATATTCACTCTGATGTATTTGGTCTAGTAAATGTTTCTTCGTTATTGAAGTCTAGATATTAAGTTTCTTTCATAGATGATTATTTGAGAAAGGCAATTGTATATTTTTTGAAAAGTAAATTAGAAGTGTTCAGTCTGTTTAAGGAGTTTAAAAACTTGGTTGAAAATCAGGTTGGCAGGAAAATTAAATGCTTAAGGACTGATAATGGTGGTGAGTTCTGTTCTACAGAATTTGAACAGTATTGCAAAGATCATGGAATAAAGAGGCATATGACTACACCTTACACTCCACAACAAAATGAAGTTGCTGAAACTTTGAATCCGTCTCTGATGGAAAAAGCAAGAAGCATGTTGAGTAGTGATGGTTTGGAACAAAATTTCTGGGCTGAAGCGGTTGCTACAACATGCTACCTACTGAATCATTCTCCTACTTCAGCATTAGTAGACAAGACACCTATGGAAGCATGGGCTGGTAAGAAGCCTTCTTTAAGACACATTCGTGTTTTTGGTTCAAAGGAATATGCACATGTGCCTGAAGTAAATAGATCTAAGCTGGATAACAAAGCAGTCAAATGTATTTTCATTTTTTATGGCATTGGTGTGAAAGGATATAAGCTTTGGAATCCTATGACTAGAAAGGTTGTGTACAAAAAAAGTGTCATCTTCTGTGAGCTAAAACCTATGTCAATAGATCGACAAACAAAAAAGAAAGAAAAAGATGTGGTTGAAATTCCACTAGGAGAGGAAATACAAACTCTAAATGTACCTGAAAATGTAGAGAGTCCAAGCAACTTTGAAAGTTCAAAAGAAGAACATGATGATGAACCTCCTATTGAATCATGTGATGTCTCACCATAGGTAGAAAGGAGACCCACACGGGAGAGACGACAACCTAATAGGTACGGTTATTCACCAGAAAGGTTTAACTACTCAATGTTGAATGTTAATTGTGCCTATACTTTGCTTACAGATGCTGATGATCCTAGGACTATGAAAGAGGCTATCAATATGTTTGATTCAGATTCTTGGTTGGAAGCCATGAATGATGAAATGACATCATTGGAAAAGAATGGAACTTGGGATCTGGTACCATTGCCTAAAGGCAGGAAGCCTGTGGGTTGTAAGTGGGTATTTAAGAAGAAGTATGGTCTAGATGGCAGCATTGACAAATACAAGGCGAGACTGGTTGTGAAGAGGTACTCTCAAAAGGAAGGTATTGACTATGGAGAAATATTCTCTCATGTAGCTAAGCTGACATCTATTAGATTTCTTTTGTCACTCGCAGCAACGTATGATTGGGAAGTTGAGCAGATGGATGGGTATGTGCACAAAGATGGTGGTCAGAAAAGTGGACACAACCCAAAAAAACCATGGAAAAACATGCAGCGTGTATGCGGTTCTAAAATTTAAATTCACCGCGTACGCGCTTAGGTTTGTTGTTCCTGAGCCTAGAGAAGGTAGCGCGTACGAGCTGCTTTTAAGTAAAGTAGCGCGTACGTGCTACCTCTAGGAAAATGAGCGCGTACGTGTTACTTATAGGAAAATGGGTGCGTACGAGCTAATAATCCCAAGAGAACCACGTACGCAGTGCCTGTCAAAAAAAGTTTTTTCAAAAAACCTAGGTCTTATTTTCCTATGAATAGCGCGTTTTTACTTTGTTTTTTCTTCATTTTCACTCCTAAACCACGAACGGGGTGCTAGATTTCTCCTCCAGACTATGGATCAAGGTTAGTTTTTGTTTATTTTTGTCTTTCTTTCCTATTTGTTTAATTTGTTTTACGTTTTGAATTTAATTTCATTAATTTTGATTAGTTTTTTTCATTTTTTGTTTCAAAAACCAGATTCTTCTAATCCACAACAAGAACATCCAAATGCACCTCCTGAAAACACACAAGAACAACCAAATGCACCTCTTGAAAACCCACAAGATACACCCCCAATTCCTCCTTTTGACCGCACACCCGAAACACAGGAGCAATTAATTAATCAGTTAGGACAAAATGTGTCTAAAATCAATAAACTGATTGTTAAATTGAAAACATCCGAACTTGAGCATCATCAATCCCTTGCCACTAGCTTAAAAACATTAGCTAGTGGTGCCATAGCTGTTTCCACACAAATTACCAAATGGGGAAGCTTTAGGGATAGGTGTCGTCAATTCTATGTCGATGGGCTATCATACGAGGGAGTAAAAAACAAAAATATTAGTAAACAACAAATATGTGCCCTTTTTGTTGATCCCAAAATTGGTCAGTCATTACCTCTAATGCAAAGAGGTTTCCCATACATTGGTGTACCAATGTGCAGATGAATAATCTTTTTTGGCAAAGGTGGTGGATGGTCTTTGATGATCCACCTTGTAATAATTATGAGGTGTCATTATATTTTTTGAGAAAATTATATTGTGAGTTTGTGCTCAATGTGCGCCCAAAATATTTTGACGTGAGAGAGTTCCATGGTAGAGGTGATGGCTCTACCCAAGATAGACCTAGAGCTCATAGGCGATTACCCGCGGAGAGTCGCCGCCCCCTAGCACCCAAACCCAAGGTGCATCAGGTTGTCCTAGTAGAGCTAAAAGAGTCGATGGGGCTACAGACTCTTCAGGCAGTCACAACATTGACTGGTGCCATCATCTAGCATGGGACGTCATTAGCACACCCTATTGTATTGGATGATGAGCCATTAGGTGGTGAAAGAGAGCCCATCCAACATATGTGTGTTTGTTGCTCGGGGATATGCTCGGGGATAGATGACGTAGCCGGTGCAGATGGATCCTCATCTCATCTGTGCATGATTTGCGGGAGTAGATGTCAGGCTTGCATGGCTAAGGATTTCACACTGACAGATGAGTTGATGGACATGGTGTTTGCCCATGAGCGAGAGAAACAGGTGTGTTGATTAGAATTCATAGAATTTTATTTATCAGTCACTTTAAATTTGTAATTACATAAATGAATTTTTATTTATACATCGATATAAATTGAGACAAATAAAATGCATTTCAGGATGCAGCAACGGTATCCCATACTCCTCCCCCAGTTACTATAGCTGCAACTTCGATGTCTGAGGTATAAATTTTCTAACATGTTAAAATAGAATAGTACACTTTGAATTCAAAAAAATACAAGATATACTAACTATCTTTAATGCTTGGTCCAATTTTTGGTTTGTAGGTGCTGACAAGGGACCAAATGTCCCAGATTGATGACATCACACTCTCAGCGATCGATTTTGTCCTACAAGGCTATACAGTATCATATTTTGTACAACCCTTTTTATGTATTGTTTTGATGGAATATGCAAGTCATTTCATTTTAGATTTTTAAAATTATGTTTAATTTATTATCTGTACTAATTACTCATGTTAAATTTGTTTTTTTAGGGTACCCCTCTGCGTCTAGGCTCGTCTAAGAAAAAGAATTCCTCGAAGATGCCAAAACGTGGGAAGAAGGTAATTGAACACATTTTTAGTTGTACAATTGTTTGAAAATGTTGAAATCAAGTATTAGTTGGGGTTTGTAGATTGATTAGTGTTTTTTGTCTATTTTACATGTACAGTGGCCATTGAGCTATGTGGATTTGTTAAATGCACCTGATTCGCCCGTGGCTCAAGAGAGGGTGGAGGTATGTATCTCTACTTTATTTGCTTGATTTCATGATTATATGCACGCATACATGTGAACTTGTGATATATTATAATCTTATATTTTTTTCATACATGAAACATCCATACCTATTTCATCAATGGTGTCCCTCCTCTGTGCACTGGAGAAGCATCTCAGGATCTGATACACTTTTGTTTGATATGTAAAATTAATTGTTTTTAACCTACAATATTTATCATTATATTAATTGTATTTAATCTTTGAACTTTTTTGTATAGGTAATAACGACAGTTTCTCCATCGATGATGACCCATCCTCAATCCATTGGAGAAGCATCTCAGGCACAGGTACGTCATTGTTCTCTATATTATAGCTTTTAAGTGTTTTTGATATATTTACGTTAGTACATTGTATTAATTGTACATTTAATCTACAATAGACCCCTTCGCGGTATGGCCATAACGTGGATCCATTTAAGTATGTCTTCAAGAAAACTCCTAAGAGTGACAAGGAGAGGAGAGCAAAGACATTAGCTCCTAGATCAACCGGTGAGGTAATCTACATTTCAATTGAAAAGGAATTATAGTTAAATGCATAGTTATGTTGTTAATTGTGAACTATTTTCTACAAAAGAATTCTAACTTGGCTTTTGAATTATGGTTTTGCAGCCATCTACAGAGCTACGTACTGCATCGAAGATGCTTGATTTTGATGATCCACCACAGGTTTAGGATTATATAGTGTTAGTTTTGGTCATAGAATGACCAATACATGTAAATATATTCTATATTTTTATTATATATCGATTTAGGCATGGCATATGCCACATTTTTGTAATACTTGTATTGCCTTGGTAGACATGCCTTTTTATATATATATAAATGTCGATATTCGATCCAATAAATGTGTACTGAGTTCATTATTTTGTATTCATTGTATTTTGTGGTTGTCCTTTTATAAATTTAATTGATCATTTGCCTATGTAATCAACAATATGAATATAAACAACAAAAATATATGATATAAAACATTGCAATTGTGGAATATGATTTGATAAAATTTCTAAAATGTTGAATTAACCCTACAAAACTCCTTGTATTCAGTTCATTATTGTGTATTCGTTGTATTTGGTGGCTGCCCTTTTATAAATTTTGTGTAGGGGAAAAAGTGACACTAAGCAAACATGCCCTAATCTCAATTTCAATCACACACTTGTGGAATACGAAAGAGCCTAGAGATATCACACAATTGGCTACTTCTTTTTGTGGAAGAGAGAGCCACGGGCTACCTATTAGGATTTCTATTCCTTTGTTGCAAATGATAGATAGAATGATGCAAGTTCAACTATTAACCCTAAAGTGTAAGTATGAACTAGTAACTTTGAGCAAAAGATTGTAGAATTGAGATTTAATTATGAACAATTGTAAGGATAAGAGGAGAAATGTAAATGTGTACCTTGAATGGATTTGATTCTGCAAGATCTGCCGCTAAAGCCGGAAGCCTGAAATACTGAAGCTGCTACCTCTGAAACTGCTAAAATTCACTGAAATGGACAAGGACTAGGGCGCCCAACGCCCTTGTCCTGGCAGGACCAAGGCGCCCCACGCCCCTGTCCTAGCTTTTTGGGTTGGAATTTGGTGTGAAGTTCTGTCTCGGTCCGCTCCCATCGGATCTACAACTTGCGGCGTCCTTTGAATTTGGAAATCTACACTTATATCTGAAAAGGGTTGTAGGTGGCTATATAGGGTTTTACCTTAGTCAAACCCCCGCTTTGGTGATTTCCACCTCCACGAATAGCCAAGTTGTATAGTAAAAGTTGTGTGTGCAGACCTTGTGTGTGTGCAAGATCCTAAAATGAAAGTAAGCAAACTAGAGCAACCTAGAAAGTAAACCCTAATTGCTTGTAAATGATAATGTAAATGCTCCAAATCAAGATGCAAAGTGATCTAAAGCATGAATACAAATGATACAATGAGGCTTATGCAAAGACATGAAAACAACATGAAATCATACCCAACCCCAAGGGAGGGGTACAAGCCAATCTTCAGTCGGTAATCCCCTATTGCTCTTCAATGTCTTCAAAGCCCTAAATGGATGAATGCTTGATGGATGGATGTTGAATGTTGTTGAAGTCTCCAAAGATCTTCTCTTTCGCTGCATAGAAGGTCCCTGAAACCAAAAATCGGATCCTTTCAAATGAAGAAAGAGAGCTCTTATATATGAAACCCTAGGTCTTAATTTCAACTTTTGGCCGACCTAGAGATTGAATCTCCCGCCAATTTCTTGGGGTTAAGCTTTATTTTATGATTGGATTGCACTCCTAAAATTTTGGGAAAAATGTCCGGGACCGTGTGCACTCTGGGTGCCATGGTCCCGACAACTTTTCACCAAATTTTCAGGGCCGTCGGATATGATGATTTTAGAGCGAATATCGAAGTTACAGGTGATTTCGAGATGTTTTGACCCCCGAAATCAAGCCCCCAAGTTCAAAATAGGACCTAATTAGGGTTTTTGATTAAATGATGTATTGGAGGAATAAAATGAAAGGGGCACACTTTAATGAAAGGGCCCAACTGGAAGATGATGAAATAGTGCTAAAGGAAAATGCGATGCAAAGTGCAAGATGCGCCAAGACGGGAGCTAAACCAAGTGTGAAATTGTACCACTTTAGCAAGTGCGTACAATTTATGATGCTACATTTAGCCCCCACTTTAGCGGTCATATGAACACTACGTGCATATGCAAGCTAAAGTATAGAAAAGTAAACATTATTTGAAAAAGGATATATCCATAATTCTGTCGAACAAAGCCCCCAGCGGCAGCTGCAGTACACAGTTAGGAACCGCACCATACAAAACACACGTTAGATCACAAAATCACCTAATGCTTACTAAGGAAGGTGATGAAAATTCGAGGGTAGCTATATGCCCCCCCCTGTTTCGGCTTGCTAATTTTAGTGAGTTGAAACAGGGTATCATGTTTACCACTTCGAATTGTTAGAGAATATTGATGACAAATGCTCACAAGAAGATTTGATATGAGATCAAAAACTAATGGAGAATCATTTGGTAAGAAAGAGGACTGAATCTTAATTCCAACACAACAAAGAGTGTGAGGATTTGAGAGTTCTCTAACACAAGATGAAGGATGTAAATGGAAACAAAATGCAAAGAGAAGAAAAGAAAGGAAAAAAGCATGAATATACACATTGGTGATCCATGAGAAGAATAGTGAGAGAGAAAACATGGACTTCTCGCCCCTAGATCTTGTCTAGGTGATCCATGGGAAAAGGACATGGAAAACTAGCCCCTAGAGTCTGTCTAGGTGCTCCATGTAAGGGAGGAGAGTGAGAAAGTCTAGCCTTATGCCGCTAGTTCCACTCAACCTCATGCATGTGTGTGTAAGGGAGGTTAGAAGTACCTCATAGGAGTCTATGCCCGAGTATGCTACAACCTGTATATGTATAGTACAAAAGCGTGACATCTCGCTCTAAGAGTCTGTGCTCTAGTTCCGAGAATGACCCATTGCTCAAAAAGTGTAATGTTTATGTCATAAGCAAAGTAGAACAAGGATACCTACCTTCATCACAAAAGAAGATACCCCAAAAATGCAACAATGTCATAGATCCAAGCAAGAAAGTTTTGCACTCTTTAAGCAAGGATAAGATAGTTGAAAAGGGATATCTTGTAGTATGTGTAAAGGAGATCCTTAGAGGAGAAGAGATCTTTGTACAAAAGACACCTATCCCCGAGAGGAATTGCCTTAGACAAATATAACATCTTCTAGAATAAGACAAAGAAGAGAATAAGAATGCAATACTTCCTTCTTTTGCGAGGTGAGAGTGATTCTTAATGAAGGATGACACTCTTTTTAACCTAATTGGGAGAGTGAATTCATTATGGATGTATTTTACCAAGTGCAAAAGAGGTTGTAGTCAAGGACTTACACCTCTTGTAAGAGAGAATCCTTGAAAAAACAACAACAAATGCATACAAGGAATAACATCAAGTAATAAGGTTCACACCATCCACAAAATAGGAAAAAGTGGATCCTTAGATAAAAATAAGGAAAGATCATTGCCTCCCAAGGATAAGGACAATGAGAAGGACTTACACAATCCTCTAGGGAGAGATTTAGACATAAGAAAAATGTACTACATACTCACATGAGTTCATGCAAGCAAGACATTAGTGTATGTAAAATGCTCCTCACAAGAAGTGGGTAGGATAAGAAAGAGAATACACATCTTCTCCCATATCTAGGAAAAGAGGATTCTAAAGAAAAGATGATCAATATTTCCACACTATTACCCCAAAGGGAAATTTTAACCATAAAAAGAAGAGATGTATGAAATCACTCTTGTCCCCATAAGAACCAGAGATAACATAGAAAATTAGGCTATTATGTTGCTTCAAAAAAATATGATTGCACTTGAAATTGTACCATCATGAATGACAATGAGCCCCCAGTAAATGAGCTACCAATGTCACATAATGATGAGCAACATAATAGCCATTAATGTTATTTAAAGACATGATAGATTGAATGAGATATTTGAATATGACATGCTAAATGCTCAACTATAAGCGAGATCAAAAACATGTATAAAAAAATTGAAGAAGAAAAGTCACAAGAAATCTTAGAAGAGGGATGAGTGTAATTTATTAGAGTGTTATCCCTGGAGGAAAGGACTTTATGATGAATAGGAGATAAAGATTCATAAGTGGATTTAGAAATTTGAGGGGATTCATAAAGAGATTTGTTCATCGCCAAGATTTCCTTATGAGGGGAATGAGAGTTGATAGAAGTAGAAGATGATTTAGTTGAAGTGAGATCATCATCACTACTAAATATAGCATTCACATTGAGAGATGGTCTTTTAGATGCTTTTGTGGGCTTAGAAAGATTATATCCAAGTCCAAATGAATATTCATGCATGTTATGTTCTAAAGGAACTTTAATTCCTTGTTCATTTGTGCCACAACCATTTCCACTATAGCCACTCTTAGCCAAAATGTGAAAACCACGACCATAAAGGGATGCTAAATCAGAGAGAGATGGTGATGCCTCATAGGTCTCAGTGCTATTTGTATTAGAGGAAGATGTTGAAGAGTTATTTGAATCAAAGGTAGCCACAAAGTTGTTACTGAATTGCTTAGACAAAGTGGACTTCCCTTTAGTTTCTTCCTTAGATTTTCCCTTCTCAATCTTAGGCACTCTATATTCTCCTACAAAAGTAGGGTTAAAGTCTAAAGATCCCCAATCATCATCTAAGAGAGCCTTTTTGGGAGAAGATTCTGATTGAGTAGAAGGATCAAGAGTACTAGAGGGGACAAAATCCTTAAAGGAAGTAGATGCATTTGAAGTGGTAGAAGGATTGGAAGTAGTTGAACAAGAAGATCCAGTTCGTAATGGTTCTTGAAGATTAGTATCAGCTAGCAAGGTGTATGTCATATTGTCATAAATGAATTTTACTCGCCCATGCAAAGTTGAGGGGATAGCTTGCATACTATGAAGCCAAGGTCTCCCTAATAGAAGATTGTAAGTCAAATTACTAGAGATGACATGAATAGGTGTAGGTAAAGTAACAGGACCTACTATAATAGGTAAGGTTATGATACCCAAACATTCTTTACCAACATTATCAAAGCCTCGAATAGAAATAGAAGAACGTTTAATGAGAGAATGATCCACATTAAGCTTGTCCAATAAATCAATACTACAAACATTAAGGCTAGATCCATTGTCCACAAGGGTTCGTCTTATAGCACTTTCATTGATAATAACTACAATCATAAGAGGATCATATTGATTTTGAATTTCATGAGAAGGTAACTCATCTTGTGTGAACACAATTTGAGCTTTGGGTCTGCTTGTAGAATCAATCAAGGAAGCCATGCTATTATTATTATTATTAGGTGTCACTGCAGGTGGGACATCTAAATTTTTTAAAGCATCTTGTAACATCCCATGATAGGCAGGTGAAGTTTGAACTAAATCCCAAATAGAAATCTTTGCCGGAGTAGTTTTAAGTTGTTCAATAAGATCATAGTCCTTACTAAGCATTTGTGAAATACGAGGAGCTTGAGGAAGAATAGGTTGGGAAGGAGGAAGTGAAGTTGGGATAACTGGAGGAGGATTAGGTTGCTTGTTGTTTCTTGTGTTATAGGTATGAGCAACCGCATTATAACTCTCTCTAGTCAGTTGCTTAGCATACTCATAAGGGCTCTTAGTAGAATAACCTCCTTGCACAGTAATAATAGGTGTCTTAGGAGTGCAAAAAGAATCATTAGCATAACCACCTTGAACCACTAAGATAGGCTTATTTAAAGGTTGAGAATTTTGAGAAGGACAAGCACCTTGGACAATGAAGAGAGGTTTGTTAGGTGTTTCATTCACATGTATCAAATTGATTGAGGATGGTTTAGAGGAATGAACAAAAGTGTTGGAAGAATTATTGATAGTCTTCTCTTGCACTAAAATCTTATCACGGATTAAATCAATTTTAGGAGAGAGACAAGGGGTAGGCATTGATATTCTAGTAGGAAGAGTAATACTAGGAAAGGTCATATCATCCTCTATCATCAAAGGATCTACATGGGGAATAAACTCTCTAGGAGAAGGATCAACATTACTCTCTAAAGTCTCACTTTTGAGAGGGAGATCTTTGAAAGAGATGTTAACCATCTTGCTTTGAACTAGGGTATCCTTATGAGTAGAACCAAGTTGAGGAGAGGGAGATGCTTTATTTTTAGAGGGAGAATAATTGAGATTCAAGGAAGGTGAGAAATTATCAAGGGAGTTTTCAATCTTGATTTCATCCCCTTTGGCTAGGGTTCTCTCATGGGGTAGAGAATAATCTACACCTTCTTCTAATGGTTCATCCCAAATAGTGAAGTGGTTGAAAGGAATGTTTGAATTATTGTCAATTTCGGGAGAGGAGATAACATTATTTATTAATTCCTCATCCTTAGGAGGGAGAGCATCAATAGATGTGTTAAACTCATCCTCTTTCCTCAAAATATGTTCAATATGATTTTTAGGGGAGAGAGAATTAAGGAAATTGCTTATTATTTCATCTTCTTTCTCTAAGGGATGCTTATGGGTAAAACCAACTTTAGGAGAAGGGTAAGAATTTATCATTAATTCATCATCTCTAGTGGGAATTTTGTTGGAAAAGGAAATGTCATCACTAGGAAATGTAGGGATAATGTCATCTTCTTGCACAAAAGGATCCTCATGAAGGGAGTGGTTTTTAGGAGGAACATGAACATATTTCTCCAAAGATTCATGCTTAGGAAGGAGATCTTTGAAAGAAGTGTTCATAACCTCTTGTTGCACTAACATGCCCCCATTGGAAGGACCAACTTTAGGAGAAAATAAGTCAATGTACATCAATACCTTTTCACTTAGAGAGGCATCGTGTAGGGAAGGTGAAGTAACATTAAGACAGGTGTTTATGATATCATTCTCTTCCTCTAGGATAGCCAAATAGGAAGGGCACATTTTAGGAGAATTGTCAAGATCACTCTTAAAGTCTTCATCCTTAGAGCATGGGAGAGTCTCAAAGGGATTGGTAGAAACTCTTTTAGGCACTAAAATGTTGTTATATATGGGGGGAGGTTCTTTAGGAGAAGGAAAAATTGAAACAAGGGAAGCTAACCCATTATCACATCTATGAAATGAATGCATCATGACAACAATTTTCCTCTTTCAAATGATAACACATGCAAAATAGAAGGAAATGTTTAATTTTAACCAATGCAAGCACTTAGAATGTAGATTTAGAAAATGAAATTTATGATTCAAATGAGTTCCTAAATCAGATTTGAAATTATTGATCCCAATTAAGCTATCCACAAGTTCAACTTTGAATTGAAAAATTAGGGTTTTAGCAAAAATTTCCTCTAAATTTTTGAATCTTGCAAGAAATTAAAACTTGTAAATACAAATTTGAAATTGAAATAGCATAAACACTCAAATTTGAAAACATAAATCAGAATTAGAGAAGATTGGAATTCACGTCGGGTTCACCAGAATGTGTAGGGGAAAAAGTGACACTAAGCAAACATGCCCTAATCTCACTTTCAATCACACACTTGTGGAATATGAAAGAGCCTAGAGGTATCACACAATTGGCTACTTATTTTTGTGGAAGAGAGAG
The DNA here is from genome assembly GCF_030272615.1 of Cryptomeria japonica. NCBI lineage: Eukaryota > Viridiplantae > Streptophyta > Pinopsida > Cupressales > Cupressaceae > Cryptomeria > Cryptomeria japonica. Next base: position 423,491,230 of record NC_081407.1, read on the forward strand.
CCATGGGCTACCTATTAGGATTTCTATTCCTTTGTTGCAAATGATAGATAGAATGATGCAAGTTCAACTATTAACCCTAAAGTGTAAGTATGAACTAGTAACTTTGAGCACAAGATTGTAGAATTGAGATTTAATGATGAACAATTGTAAGGATAAGAGGAGAAATGTAAATGTGTACCTTGAATGGATTTGATTCTGCAAGATCTGCCGTTGAAGCCGAAAGCCTGAAATACTGAAGCTGCTACCTCTGAAACTGCTAAAATTCACTGAAATGGACAAGGACTAGGGCGCCCAGTGCCCCTGTCCCAGGGACCAGGGCACCCAGCGCCCCTGTCCTGGCAGGACCAGGGCGCCCCACGCCCCTGTCCTAGCTTTTTGGGTTGGAATTTGGTGTGAAGTTCTGTCTCGGTCCGCTCCCGTCGGATCTGCAACTTGCGACGTCCTTCGAATTTGGAAATCTACACTTATATCTGAAAAGGGTTGTAGGTGGCTATATAGGGTTTTGCCTTAGTCAAACCCCCGCTTTGGTGATTTCCACCTCCACGAATATCCAAGTTGTATAGTAAAAGTTGTGTGTGCAGACCTTGTGTGTGTGCAAGATCCTAAAATGAAAGTAAGCAAACTAGAGCAACCTAGAAAGTAAACCCTAATTGCTTGTAAATGATAATGTAAATGCTCCAAATCAAGATGCAAAGTGATCTAAAGCATGAATACAAATGATACAATGAGGCTTATGCAAAGACATGAAAACAACATGAAATCATACCCAACCCCAAGGGAGGGGTACAAGCCAATCTTCATTCGGTAATCCCCTATTGCTCTTCAATGTCTTCAAAGCCCTAAATGGATGAATGAAATTGATGAATGCTTGATGGATGGATGTTGAATGTTGTTGAAGTCTCCAAAGATCTGCTCTTTCGCTGCATAGAAGGTCCCTGAAACCAAAAATCGGATCCTTTCAAATGAAGAAAGAGAGCTCTTATATATGAAACCCTAGGTCTTAATTTCAACTTTTGGCCGACCTAGAGATTGAATCTCCCGCCAATTTCTTGGGGTTAAGCTTTATTTTATGATTGGATTGCACTCCTAAAATTTCGGGAAAAATGTCCGGGACCGTGTGCACTCCGGGCGCCATGGTCCCGACAACTTTTCACCAAATTTTCAGGGCCATCGGATATGATGATTTTAGAGTAAATCCCGAAGTTACAGGTGATTTCAAGATGTTTTGACCCCCGAAATCAAGCCCCCAAGTTCAAAATAGGACCTAATTAGGGTTTTTGATTAAATGATGTATTGGAGGAATAAAATGAAAGGGCCCAACTGGAAGATGATGAAATAAGACCTTAGACCTAATTAATTTGATTAATTAAGTGCTAAAGGAAAATGCGATGCAAAGTGCAAGATGCGCCAAGGCGGGAGCTAAACCAAGTGTGAAATTGTACCACTTTAGCAAGTGCGTACAATTTACGACGCTACAAATTTAAATGAATATTTTCATATGTAATCAACAATATGAATATAAACAACAAAAATCGACAATATAAATATAAACAACAATATGTGTTTGGTGCGAGAGCACCCTCACGCTCGCAATGGTCAAATTTTGTTCATCATGTGCACAAACCAATGTCGTGAGCATGTCTGAGTGGGAAGGTTTATGCTAGGCATGCCCCTGTCGTGCATCCCAAAGAACTGGAATGTCGAGAGTCATACCATACAGGTGCAATCTCTCAAGTGCCTTGAGTCCAAAAAATTGTCAAAATTTGATGGACTATTTTTTCAAATCCAGGACACATATGGTCGATCCGTTTGAACTCATGGGGTCATGTGAGGCTCCTCTACAATGGCCTATCTCAGTTTTTGACGACTCAGAGCCATTTTCAATTGGTAGCATTTTTTCGCCCTCTGCAAAAACCGTTAGTTGCATGCAATGCAAAGTTGCAAGATTGGCTAGAATTGATTTGGTTTCTTGTGTGCACAAACCAACATCATGAGCACATATGAGTGGGAATTTTTATGATAGGCATGCCCCTCTCATGCATCCCAAAGTGTCGGAATGTCAAGAGTCATACCATACCAGTGCGATCTCTCAAGTGCCCTGAGTCCAAAAAATTGTCAAAATTTAATGAATTGTTTCTTCAAATCCAGGACACATATAGTCGATCTGTTTGAACCCATGGGGTTGCACGAGGCTCCTATACAATGGCTTATCTCGGTTTTTGATGACTTAGAGCCATTTTCAATTGGTAGCATTTAGTTGCATGCAATGCAAAGTTGCAAGATTGGCTAGAATTGATTCGGTTCATCGTGTGCACAGTTTGACGTCATGAGCACGTCTAGGTGGGAAGGTTTATGCTAGGCATGCCCCTATCATGCATCCCAAAGCACCGAAACGTCGAGTCATACCATACCGGAGCGATCTCTCAAGTGTCATGAGTCCAAAAAATTGTCAAAATTTGACGGATTGTTTCTTTCAATCCAGGACACATATGGTCGATTTGTTTGAACCCATGGGGTCATGTGAGGCTCCTCTACAATGGCCTATCTCTATTTTTAATGACTCAAAGCCATTTTCAATTGGTAGCATTTTTCGCCTGCTGCAAGAACCGTCAGTTGCATGCAATGCAAAGTTGCAAGATTGGCTAGAATTGATTCAGTTCGTCGTGTGCACAAATCAACGTCACGAGAGTATCTAAGTGGGTAGGTTTACACTAGGCATGCACCTCTCATGCATCCCAAAGTGCCAGAATGTTGAGAGTCATACCGTACCGGGGCGATCTCTCAAGTGCCATGAGTCCAAAAAATTGTCAAAATTTGACGGACTGTTTCTTCAAATCCAGGACACATATGGTTGATGTGTTTGAACTTGTGGGGTTGCGTGAGGCTCCTCTACAATGGCCTCTCTCAGTTTTTGACGACGCGGAGTCATTTTCAATTGGTAGCATTTTTTCGCTTGCTGCAAAAACCTTCAGTTGCATGCAATGCAAAGTTGCAAGATTGACTACAATTGATTCGGTTCTTCATGTGCACAAACCGACATCGTGAGCGCATCTAGATGGGTAGGTTTACACTAGGTATGCCCCTATCATGCATCCCAAACCATCGGAACGTCAAGAGTCATACCATACCAGTGCGATCTCTCAAGTGCCCTGAGTCCAAAAAAGTGTCAAAATTTGACGGACTATTTCTTCAAATCCAGGACACATATGGTCGATCCTTTTGAACATGTGGGGTCACGTGAGGCTCCTCTACAATGTCCTATCTTAGTTTTTGATGACTTGGAGCCATTTTCAATTAGTAGCATTTTTTCGCTTGCTGCAAAAGCCGTCAGTTGCATGCAATGCAAAGTTGCAGGATTGGCTAGAATTGATTCGGTTCTTCATGTGCACAAACCGACATCACGAGCGCATCTGGGTGGGTAGTTTTACGCTAGGCATGCCCCTGTTGTGCATCCCAAAGTGTCAGAATATCGAGAGTCATACCATACCATCGCAATGTAGAAGTTGCTTGACAACTTTTTTGATAATTTTTTTGACAACAATGACAATTTTTGCTCAAATTGTATCTAGTCTCAATCTATGACCCCTATGACCCAATAATGACTCAAATAATTCTCCATAATTATACAAGAATAAAGAATGCTCATGATTGACCAGGGACACATCACATATACTCAAAACATAGTCACAAAACATTGACACACAAAATAGTCACAAAACATTATCACATATTATTCAAAAATTTGCCTCTAAATATGGTCAAATCAGCTCTTGGCTATTTGATTATACAAAAAAATGTCTTACAAATCATCTCATGGGATTTTATACAAAATTTGGCATTACAATATGTGCGATTCAGCTCATCGCCATTTTAATATACAAATCATCTCATGGGCTTTTATACAAAATTTGGCATTACAATGTGTACGATTCATCTCATCGCCATTTTAATATACAAAATTTGGCATGTACATATGTACAAATCAGCTCATTGCCATTTAATATACAAAATTATGCCCCTAAACATGTAAAAATCAGCTCATGGGCATTTATATATACAAAAAATGAATATAGAACAATTCGTCGATGATTTATACAAAATTCTCAAAATCATTCTACTCTGAACCGTAGAATCAATCAAGTGAGCCTTCAGGATCGGCTCTAACCCTTTTTGTGTCAAGTATTGCCTCATGGTCAGATTCATGAACTTTCCATAAAATATTGTTATGAGGTCTACCACGATACTTCATCAAATGAATATTTGTTGCAACAACAAGGTTAGAGAAATGAAGAATATGTCTATGTGTTTCAAAGTCCTCGAACAACCAAACATCAGAATTCTTGATAGGGTATCTCTGAAGCCATGTTCCTGTCATGACAACAGATCCTATTGGGTACTCAATACCCTCTCCATCAATGATTTTGGTTGTCAATTTTCTTTTTGGCTCAACACAACGACACAAATAGTAATTTGTTCCTTGTTCATTGTTCTCTTATGCAACAACTGCATACACATGACCTGCATTTTATAAAGTGTTAATTAATACCAAAAATAAAGTATGATGTACAACAAAATGAACCAAAAAGAATACTTACAAAAAAAATTAACTCAAAAAATCACCTGAATCCACTAGGTTGGATACATGGTCAAAATCCACTGATGTCTCCATCTTTCTCAATCTTAGTGCTTTGGAATTTGATATGAATCAATGGGAACCAACGGTCTACAAGACCATTTGTCAACCCACTCTTGTGATTCACATTATTCCCACAAACAATACATGCATGAAGAGAAAAAACATACCATTTGTCTTGTATAAATTACCAGTGAACTTGAATTTGAACTCATAAATGAGTACATGTCACTCGATCCTACAACTGTACAACAATCTAGATAATTTTCAACGTTAGATTCAGTGATCAGCCAAAAATATCTATGAACCATTGATGTACTTGGATTACCTGGACCCGTCGTAGACTTACACCATCACACAATTGTTTCTGCATCTATCAACTCAGCACCACCTTCATACTTCAATTCTTCTCTAGCTAGGGCTCTTTTCACACATGCTCCTGCACCATCGTGCTCTCCCTTACCGTGTCCATCCTCAGTGAAATTCCAAAAATGTTGTACACCGCTTGTCATATGCATCCTTGTCAACTAATAAAACATCCTTGCATTCTTGAATTGTGCGGTGCAATTATTTGACCATATTAAGTGTCGGTTGTATCGTATGTTCCTTTCCCTTAAACTATCATAGAAAGCTTTAAAGCATCCTTGTACAAAATCCGATGAATGAGTATGATCATCACTTATGTAAAAGTGATACTCTCTTACAAAATTTCTATCCTCCTCTGTGCTATCATCTGCATGCATGAATGTTATGTGTACAAAAATAGAAACTTGTGTAGAGTGATAATACATAGATTGCACTTCATTTTGAGGTTGTAATGTATAATTTTCAGCGAAATCAGCGATAGAGACAATGGTGCCAAGAGGAAATGTGTCCTTACATAACTTGAATTGCTCATCTAACCATCAAGCTCTATGTGTATGGATTATGTACTCATAAACTAGTTTCTCTTGAAACATTTTAATAAATTCAGCTACACATGTATCATTTTTCACTAGCTCACATCTCTTCAAATCTTTTCCATCTTTAACTCCATATGTGACTGTCTTGTATTTTCTGAAAGAAACTAGTTTCATACCAATTTCATGTGCTCTCTCCAAATGTATGCATCTTGTTAAATGTTGCAAACCACCACATATAGCACAAGAACCTTCCAAACAAGGCATCTTATAATAAATGCAACCATCATGTCTATTGCATAGCACACTTGAAATAAATTCTCTTACCGACTTAGGAGGTGCTTGTATATTGCATTCTTGCAAAACATCGTTAGTGTGCAAAGTAGAATAAATATGACGAAAAATATCACAGTGCATGGAAAATTCAATATGCATCCTACAACAACACGTGGTGCGTACATGATTAATCTTAATATAAAAAGGTTTTGTCATTTCGAAAAATCTTTGAAAAATTCTTATTTGAGGAAACTTTTGAAGGAATCTTTCATAAAATTTAGTTTGAGTCATATCCAAATAGTGTTTGGCATGTGGCTCACGATTTTTAGACCCAATTCGCCTTCTAACAACATCTCTTTGGTTGGGCAAAACTCTTGTGTTGTCAAGCCAAAAATTTTCAATTAATTATTGTTCTTAGTGCATCAACAACAACCTTGTCTTTGCGTGGTAGTCTACCCGAGAATGCCCAAAGAGAATTATTGTTAGGTTCCTCTATTTTTTCTCGCCTCTTTAATGCTTTACTTAAAGTTGTTCTACTAACGTTTAATGACTTACTTGTTTTGCTTATCAAACGATCCTTTTTATTTTCTTTCTCATTATGGTTGATGTAATGACACGTCGAGTAGCATTAGAATCTTTAGTACGTGATTTTGAACCAATAGCTTGATATGCATCAAATAGATTTCTCACAATAGTTCTTTCATTGTTACTTTCAGATGATCTTAGGCCTATAATTTTCATTGTCTCTCTAAAATTCAAATTTTTAATCATTTGAACAATTAATTGACATCTTGTGGTTTGGTTTGAGTTTTCAAAATAGTTTTGCCATATTCTTTTAACCATTCTCCTACAAGTTCGTTTATTCATTTTATTGGGCATTGGCTTCAATATATTCTTATCAATGTCAATTAGATACTTTGGTTTCCTACGAATGATTCTAGGAGGTGTTAACATCGGTGCATTATGTACATTCAATTCATCAAATAGAGAAGGTGTATGTTCATCATTTAATTGATTATTCAATGTGGTATCTTCTTCGATTGAATTAGGTTCATACGGCAAATCAAATGTCTCTTCTTCAATTGCATTAGGTGCATTATGTTCGTTTGGTAAATCAAATTGAGATGTTGAGGATGACATACCTTCTTCTCCCATTGTTCTTATGTCACGTAATTTCTTCGTACGCTGCCTTTGTCTTTCCTTTTCAACCTCTCATTGTTCCATCATTCCTCGCTTGTTCTTTCCCATGGTTGATATCGGTTGTCCTAAATAGAATCATATTACATATATATTTAAACAAAAGTTCATAAACAAACAAATAGCCATAAATATGCATCTTATCACTATTTTTTGGAATCAAACTATTAAACAATCACAATACTATTGACAAAACTAATAAGAACAACAATTCAATTATTTGAAATCATGCAAAAACAAAATATGTTTAGTAGCCCGTACACACTATTGGTAGTAGAAAAAATGTGAATGAAAAGGGAGGGAGGGAGAGAGAGAGAGGGAGGGAGAGGGGGGTGAGTAGGGGGGAGGGAGAGAGGAGGGGGGGCGGAAGGGAAGGAGGGAGAGAGGGAGAGAAGAAGGAGGGGGGGAGGGAGAGGAGAGGGGGGAGGGAGGGGGAGGGGGACAAAGAGAGAGAGAGAGGGAAGGAGGGAGAGGGAGAGAGAAAGGAGGGGAGGAGGGAGAGGAAGAGAGAGAGGGAAGGAGGGAGAGGGAGAGAGAGAGAGAGAGAGAGAGAGAGATGGGGGAGGCAAGGTAGAGAGCGGGAGAGACATAGAGGGAGGGAGAGAGGGAGAGAAGAGGAGGGAGGGTGGGAGAGAAGAAGGGGTATGGAGGAAGGGAGAAGGAGAGTAGTGGGGAGGGAGAGAGAAGGAAGGAAGGAGGGAGAGGGAGAGAGGGAGAGAGAGAGAGAGAGGAGGGAGAGAGAAGGAGGGAGAGGTAGACAGAGGTAGAGAGAGAGGAGAGAGAGGAGAGAGAGAGAGAGAGAGAGAGAGGGAGAGGGGGAGAGTAGGGGGGAGTGAGAGAGAAAGAGGGAAGGAGGGAGAGAGGGAGAGAGGGAGAGAGAGGGGGGAGGGAGGGAGAGGTAGGGAGGGAGAGGTAGAGAGAGAGAGAGAGAGAGAGAGAGAGAGAGAGAGAGAGAGAGAGAGGCACCTTGTATGCATTTGAGAGGGAGAGAAGAGGGAGGATGGAGGGAGAGAAGAAGGGAGGGACCTATAACGACACCAAATAGTGTCCTAAGGGGTCATAGAACACCATATGACCCTTTAGAACACCACATGGTGTTGTTATGGGTCATTGGTGTCCCAAGGGGTCATATGGTGTCCTAAGGGGTCACAGGACACCATATCACCTATTAGGAAACAATACGACCTCTAATGACACCTAAGGGGTCATATGGTGGGCTAATAAAATGATATATTAAATTTAAAGTTATGAATAGAACATCATAAAATAGAAAATTTGTAGTTTAGTTTTGATATAGCTAAGCTAGACCATTGTTGGCATAAGAGAGACTCCAAGTGAACAAAAAATGAGGCTTCGCTAAAAAGCAAGTGTAAGAGATTGACCTAACCCTAAGAGTACTGCCTAAGTTCTAAAACATATGATGCTATTAAATTTTCAAGGTTATAGGACTAATCTTGATTGTGACTATTGGAATTACAGAAGAGAAAGAGGGATGGGGTGTGGAGAAAGGGAGAAGGGGAGAGAGCGAGAGAGAGAGAGGGATAGGGTATGGAGGAAGGGATGAGGGGAGAGAGAGAGAGAGAGGGAGAGAGGGAGAGAGGGAGAGAAGGAGGAGGGGGGAGGGAGAGGAAGAGAGATCAAATCCAAGACACAATATGACCCTTAGAGCATAATATGACCCCTAACAACATCTAAGGGGTCATAGGGTGTCCTAAGGAGTCATATGACACTATATTATCCCTTAGCACACCATAGTACCTATAACGACACAAAATAGTGTCCTAAGGGGTCATAGAACACCATATGACCCTTTAGAACACCATATGGTATTGTTATGGGTCATTGGTATCTCGAGGGGTCATATGGCATCCTATGACCCCTTAGGACACCATATGGTGTTGTTGTGTGTCGTATGGTGTCTTAAGGGGTCATATGGTGTCCTAAGGGGTCATAGGACACCATATGACCTCTTAGGAAACAATACAACCTCTAATGATACCTAAGGGGTCATATGGTGGGCTAATAAAATGATATATTAAATTTAAAGTTATGAATAGAACATCATACAATAGAACATCAATATTTTAGTTTTGATATAGCTGAGTTAGACCATTGTCAGCATAAGAGAGACTCCAAGCGAACAAATAATGAGGCTTTGCTAAAAAGCAAGTGTAAGAGCTTGACCTAACCCTAAGAGTACTGCCTAAGTTCTAAAACATATGATGCTATTAAATTTGTAAGGTTATAGGACTGATCTTGATTGTGACTATAGGAATTACAGAAGAAGAGAAGGAGGGAGGGGGAGAAGAAGAGAAAGACGGATGGAGTATGGAGGAAGGGAGAAGGGGAGAGAGAGGGAGAAGGGGAGAGAGAGAGAGAGAGGGAGAGAGGGAGAAGGAGGGGGGATGGAGAGGAAGATAGATCAAATCCAGGACACAATATAACCCTTAGAACATGTAATATGACCCCTAACAACATCTAAGGGGTCATAGGGTGTCCTAAGGCATCATATGCCACTATATTATCCCTTAGCACACCATAGGACCTATAATGACATCAAATAGTGTCCTAAGGGGTCATAAAACACCATATGACCATTTAGAACACCATATGGTGTTGTTATGGGTCATTGGTGTCCCGAGGGGTCATATGGCTTCCTATGACCCCTTAGGACACCATATGGTGTTGTTATGGGTCATATGGTGTCTTAAGGGGTCATATGGTGTCCTAAGGGGTCACAGGACACCATATGACCTCTAATGACACCTAAGGGTTCATATGGTGGGCTAATAAAATGATATATTAAATTTAAAGTTATGAATAGAACATCATACAATAGAACATCAGTAGTTTAGTTTTGATATAGCTAGGTTAGACCATTGTCAGCATAAGAGAGACTCGAAGCGAACAAATAATGAGGCTTCGCTAAAAAGCAAGTGTAACAACTTGACCTAACCCTAAGAGTACTACCTAAGTTCTAAAACATATGTTGTTAAATTTGCAAAGTTATAGGATGGATCTCGATTGTGACTATAGGAATTACACACTTGATTTCTTTCATGGGTATGTACCATTCCAAGCCATTTGACAAGTGATGATCATCATATACTACCACTGCCATGCATACAACAAACTTTAATTTCTTTAGGTGACAGGCGTTGTGTAACAACATGGGAACTCTCGCATACCCACCACTATCATTCTCTAGGACATCATCTGTGTTACTCTCCCTCTTTTTCTTCCTACCGATTGTTTCATTCTAAAAAACATATTGCTGGTACTTTGACTCATCATGTTGCTTTGTTGACACTATTTTCCACATCTGCTATTCTCAATAAAAACACATTCGAGAAGAATATTGCTGCATGTTTCCTTGTTTGTCACGGTAATGCACCTGTGGTTCAATTTCAAACCCTATTCCTCCTATTCAATATACACACACAAATCCATCAGTCAATTTTCTTAGGAGAGAATACATGATAAAAATCAAAGAGGAAGTTGCAGACAAGAAATAAATTCACTTACTTCTATAGAAGTGCAAACACAGTTGCAGTGGGGTATGGAGGGAGGGAGGGAGAGAAGAAGAGAAAGAGGGATGGGGTATGGAGGAAGGGAGAAGGGGAGAGAGCGAGAGAGAGAGGGATGGGGTATGGAGGAAGGGATAAGGGGAGAGAGAGAGAGAGAGAGAGAGAGAGACCTTGTATGCGTTTGAGAGGGGGAGACAATACACTTATATGTGTATATATATACTTAATATATTATATATTATTATATATATATATATGTATAAATATTATATATTATATATATATACACATATTATATATACAATATCATATTATACACATATTATATATTACATATACTATATGTATATACACACATTATATATACAATATCATATTATACAATAGCGCATGCGTGCTATTTATAATAAAAAGAGCACGTACACGCTTCTTACACCATAAGTACCCCGTACATGCTTTTTAAACCATAAGTATCTCGTACGCGCTTTTGACTATTTAGGCTTGGAAATAGGCCTAGATAACAAAGCTACGGTTTGGAAGTTTGATTTCCCTCCATTTCTCTCATTTTTGACGTGTTTTCTTTTATCAACTTGGTTATTTACTTTGTCATCATCAGGTTTACACTTCATCAAGTGGGTATTTCTAAAATTGCCACCATATTTTCACCCATCTTCTGAGCTTTCTAACCATATAGTTTTTTTTCAATTTGAACGATAATAACATATTATTATTGAATTTCTTTTACCAGTGTCTCCATAGTTCTCATAGACATAGGTGCACCATTTTTTTAATAACTTTTGATGTACTTATTAAAATTTAAAAAACTTTATATATTATTGTAGTGCACTTGATTCTTTACAATTTAAAAAAAAAATTCTATTTTTCGATTTGTTTAGTGCAACTTATGCTTCGCGCACGAATAGGTACCTAATTTTCCAGGATGTGCTCAATTGGAAAAATCATAAAAAATAAAATACTCAACAAAAAATTACAAAAAAATACACATCTTGTAGTGCTCTTTCTTAACTATCTTTCTGCCAAAATATTTGTCAAATTACTAAATCTAACTATGACTTTTTTTATGCGCATGTGAAACACTATGTTATGTTTTTCAAAAAAAATCAGGGTCTATTTTTTGTGCGTGAAGGATTTGACCCCCTTAATCTTATGCAAATTTGAAAAAGTTTAGTAGTTTGGAAACTAGATTCAAAGTACTACAATATTTGTTATTTGATTATCTTCATATCTTGAGTGGATGACTTTCAAATTTTGCCTCCAAGTTCAGGTTCACCTGATTTCAGAAAAAAAGTGTCCACTTATACCCCCCTTTTTGACCACCATCTTTGTGCACTTACCCGGATGTAAAGATAATTTTTCTTCATGGTGATCTTGAAGAAGAAATTTATATGTCCCAGCCAGAGCACTTTGTGAAAAAAGGTAAAGACTAATTGGTATGTAAACTCAAAAAGTCTCTTTATGGTTTGAAACAATCTCCTAGAATGTGGTATCAGAAATATGATACCTTTGTGTTATCTTTAGGATTTGTGAGATCTGAAGTTGATCATTGTGTGTACTAGAAAACTGAAGGTGATAGGATTATTATCATTTCTTTGTATGTAGACGACATGTTATTCATTAGAAATGGTAAAAGTATGATCTCAGATTTGAAATCTTAGTTGTCCTTGAAATTTAAAATGAAATACTTGGGGGCAGAAAAGTACATTCTAGGAATGGAAATTAAAAGGGAGAGATCTAAGAGAAAGCTTTGGCTCAGTTAGAGCAAATATATTACTAATGTTCTTGACAGGTTCAATATGTTTGACTGTAAACACCAAGTTGTTCTGATCCTATAAGGAACAAAGTTATTTGTGCATGACAGTCCCAAATCTCAAAAGGAGATTGATGACATGAAGGATGTACCATATGCAAGTTCTATTGGTAGTCTTATGTATGCAATGGTTTGTACCAGACCAGACATTGCCCAACTAGTGGGAGTACTTAGTAGATTTATGGCAAATCCAAGAAGGCCGCATTGGGATGCTGTGAAGAGAGTGTTTAGATACTTGAGAGGTACTTCTCAGTATACTCTGTGTTACCATGGACATTTGGTTGGGTCATAGAGGGCTATTAGCATTCAAGGATATGTGGATTCTGATTGGGCAGGGGACATTGATAGCAGGAGATCCACCCGTGGATATAAATTCATGTTGAATGGTGGTGCTATCAGTTGGATGAGCAAGCGGCAACCTGTAGTCGCTTTGTCCACTACAAAGGCAAAATACATGGCTGCCACACATCCTTGTAAAGAAGTTGTTTGGCTTAGGCGTTTGAGTTCTGATATTGGTTTTGCTGTAGGGAAAATTGAAGTTTGTTGTGACAGTTAGAGTGCCATTTGTTTGGCAAAAAATCCTACATTCCATGCCAGGTCTAAACATATTGATGTGCAATATCACTTTGTTTGTGACATGGTGGAAGATGGAAAAGTAAATCTGAACAAGGTTGACACTCTGGAAAATGTTGCAGATGCCTTAACGAAACCAGTAAGCACTTACAAGTACAAGTGGTGTTGTAGCTCTATGGGTCTTAGTGCCCATGGTTCTCAGTAACATCTACAAACATTAAGTAGTCTAGTGAATTCCTCGTCAAGTGGGAGTTTGTTGGAAAAGTGCCTCGAATTCACTTGACCTTTGTTCGTGCTGATCGGAGTAGCCTATGCCGATGAAGTCACTCTATCAAAGATCGAAGTAGCTCGATGGAGGTTTGTCCAATAGCAAGCATTATGCCGATGAAGTCGCCTATTGGCGATCAGGCGACTGGGGTAACCGTTGAGGGTGTTCTGTCAATGGTGTGTCTTATGCCGATGGAGCCGCATTGCTTGTTCATTAGGGATCAGAGTAAGTCGAAATTGGTCTTGCCAATAGAGGGAGTTTTCCCGATGAGTGGTGACTTACCACAAATGTCCACACGGGTCAATGGTCAAAAGTTTTATCATGCGAACAGTTAATGTGGTTGCACTGGTGTATAAGAATACGAACCGACTCGCCTCCTAGTGAATGTGGGATAATACGTTCTCATGAGTTCATGAATGGATAGACGATTGAGCTCCTCGACGGTTGAACGAACAAACAGTTGAACAGACAGGGATCGTTTCAGAAGTATATGTACCCAGAGGAAACCGATATTGGTGGTTGGCTATTTGCTATGTTTTGCATTTGAATGATATTCTGTTTTGTTCTGTAGTTTGCAAAAAGAGTTCTGAGAGTGAATGTCTAAAAGGAAAGATCTGAAACTTTATTGTAATCATATGTTAACTGAAATAAAGTGATCTCTTTTAGGTGGTGGGTTTTTTCCCGTGAGGGTTTTCCCACGTAACTCTTGTGTTCTTTCTTTGTCATGTTTTGTGAGAAACAAAACATGTTCTCATAGCAGAAAACAAGGCTTTGGTAGCACATCCCATGCATTCTCATCACCTTGTTTATTTCATGACCTCCTATGGCTATGATGTTTAAACAAGGAAAGGAAAGGGTCTTTTATAGTACATACCTTACCCCCTTGTGGGATTTGAACTTGTGACCTCTCTTTCAAGAACACAAGTTCTCCACCACTCGGCCAACTCAAGCTATACAACAAATTTAAACTTGATTTTGTTTATGCATTGGATTGCTAACTACAGCTAGCTGCTGACTGTTACAAGGTATTCTTTCTACACACAGCACAGGTATCATTTTCACAAACCAGAGGAGAGACTAAAGCAACATCAAAAGCAATAAATACTAATGTCAGTTACCTTAAAGTGGTATTCATTTTCCATGTCATAAGGTTCAAGGTGGATTTGAGATTCAATATATAAGCTCTTATGGTCATTCATGTTGATTAGGATTGGCAGCAGATCCAGATCTACCTCCATGCTCTTGTCCTTCATTATTTACTGCTCTCGCATGCCAATGAAATGATATCTTAACTGGTAAGCGGTTCCACTTGAGAGTGGAAGTGGACTTATCATCTGCTTAGAGTAATTTGAAGGAGGGAGTTTTTTCTCAGCTTCCCTTTTTAAAGCAGCTCCAGCACTGATAAAAATGGCGGACACAGGACGATGATCCCAAAATGTACTCTCTGCCCTCTCATACGACAGTAAGGAATCGGAGTTGGGCGATGGATATGACAGCCTTTTCTGCCTTTCTCCAGGATTGGTCATTTGAATACCATTGATTGGATATATTCAGTGAATACCACTTCCAGAATGAGCGCCAGTGCCACATCAATCTCACCATCTCAGACTTTATCGACCTCTAATTCCCCATCCACGCTACGTCACTACATATTTCTTTTCAAATCATGTTTTTAACGTACTACAGTTGAAAATGGAAAAAATGGCATATTGATTATTTAGTTTTTGTCTTTAATTTGGGGAGGTGAGGTGACTCAATTATTTAATTGACTCTGATTAACCATATTAAAAGTTCATTAGTCGCAATTGCCAGCTCAACATTGATAGTACATGTCTCATATCATAAAATAAGAACGTTACATTTTCACTCTTCACCAGAATTTGTGATATTTCTCACTCTTTTCTGTTCTCCAAGGTTACAGTTTTTTTTACAGTAGAAAAGGTAAAATCCAAATTTTTGAATTCTGGTCATTAAAAAAAGGTCTATATAGCATCTTTACTGGATGTTTGATTGTATTTAGTAATGTGCAGTTGTATGCTTTTTCGAGCAACAGATTATCGATAGATTTAATTTTAAGTAAAATTAAATTGACAAATAGTGAAATAATCGAGATGTTTAGTTTTTTCTACAAAAATCTCACATTACTAATGACATGATGAGGCATTCAAATTGAATCAAACACTATTTCTTAAGAGTCGTTCTCTATGGACTATTGAGCATTTGAACTTGGTTGTGGACTATTGATGTCTTTGCTAATGCCCAAATACTTCTTTCAAAGCCACAATTTGATATTCTTAAAAGCTCACAATATCTTTAGGAAAATCTCATGAGTCCTACCAAGAAAAGATATATTAGGATATGTTTTTATATTTTACATATACCTGCTTCTTTCGCTGGAACAATAGCATTTAATTAAAATCTTACATTATCATGTAGTCCTCACTTAAAGAGGAAAATTAACAAAATATTATCATTATAAAGACAATACAAATTCTTTTTTCTCAAAAAATGATTCACTCACAGAAAATTGTCCAGTTGAATGACATATGCACGCATAAGATCTATAATCTAACAAAAATAGTAGAAATTATGAATTGGCCATGTACGTTGCCCAATACATACATATAGAAGGGATGAGGCTCGGTACAAGTCTTAATTTCCTCTACCAAAATAGTTTCCTCTCAAGCATTTGTAATTTAGATATGAAGTTGATGCAACAAATAATTCAAACTCTAAAAAGGCATGTTAAGTGTACATGAAATATATGTAAATTTGATCGAATGACTAAGCCAAGCTCCACAATTCATGTTATAGAGCACAATATATTGATAACAATTTGACCAACTATATACCCATCTATATCCTTCTAAATAATAAATTAAGAAGATTAACAAGTCAACCAAAAAATCTATAAGATCTAACAAATGTAAATCAATTTATCAAAAAAAATAACGAATAAATATGTAAAAATGAAGGAGAAAATCCTTAGTAATTCCTTGGTTGCCTCAAAATGAAAAATAAAAATATTTATAAATAAAGATTAGAATAAATAACTAACTATAAAGAAAAAATCAAATAAATCTTCATTCGGTGAAAACATATAAATACAAAATTTAATCGATGAAATACCAAAGAGGTAATGAAAACCCTAAATGATTTGAGGCTCATTCAAAAAATAAAGTAAAATAGAACTTGAAGAATGTGTTACACACATGAAAAATGTTATTATGGAATAAATATTTTTATGACTTGCATCTTTTTTCGTAGTAAATGTCAACAAAAGAAATTATATTGATTTTTTAATTAAATTCTATTATTCTAAGTCAATATTGCAAGAATTTATTAAATTTACAAAGGTTGAAGAAATGTCGATGGTTCCATCTAAATCCTACAAATGTCTCATACAACTAAAACTTAATATATATGCATAGTACATATAAAAATCACTAACATTTTATTGCATTGTATGAAAGATTTTCACATTATTATAAATTTAGTATTAATAGGATGTGGGTATATCAAAAAATTTAAATATGAGATAAAGCATGACATAGTTAATAGGAATGAACATATTGATAAAAATTATCTTATTCAATTCTCACCTAGTGCTTCCATTAACCATCAATTTCCCTTCACCCATGTAGAAATTCAAGAATGGACATATGTCATTAGACTTGCAATAATTGATCTTAATTTGGAGATGAATATACTAAGAGAAATTGAATTCATTTACAAAACAAATCTTTGTTAAAATAAATAGTGGACTTTTAAAAAAAATTAAGGTTTGATAATTGATTTTAGTTAGTATATGTATGTATGTATGTATGCATGTGTATGTGTATGTAAATATGTGTATGTGTATGTGTATGTGTATGTGTATGTAAATATGTATATGTATATGTATACATATGTGTATATATATGTATACATATACATAAATATTTATATATGTATGTATGTATGCATATATCTGTGTACATATATGTATATATACATACAATATCTACATATGCATGTACATACACACACATATGCATATACGTATACATGTATATGTATATATATAAGTATTAGAGATATGAACAAATAAAGCATTAAGATTTTTTTATTTTATATATCACATATATTAAAATATATACATTTTAATTTTGATAATAAAAATACTTTTTGATAATCAATTTGTTTTACTTTGAAATAAAATTGTAAGATTTTCCTTTATTAAAAAAATTACTAAATGTTATGTACTTATATGATATCTTTTAATAGTTTTGTATTATTATTATTATATATTTTTAAGTTTTCATGTTTTAATATTCAAAAAATAAATATCTTTCTAAATAAAAAATTTCCACATTAAAATTATTGTTCACTATTTATTGAGAAATAAAATTTTATTTTAGATTAGATTTTTTATAAATTTTTTATAATCTATTCAATTTTACTAAAAAAAATCATTTGATAAAATTAAATAATCATATACTTATACTTTGAAGAAAAATATTTTTTTATGATTAAATTAATTTAAAATTTACTAACTTCAAATTAAAATATTTTGAAGAACTAATATTGATTACATACAAACATAATAAATTATATAAAAAATATAATTGAATAAATTGAAATATTTAATTCAAGATATAAATATATCTAAATACTCATTAATCCTTCTTCTATATCAAATCTCAATATTGTGACATATTATTTTACTTGCTGCCAGATTAATGGTACATGTATTAATTTATCATTATTATCAAATGTTTGGTTTGGACACTTGAGAAAAAGAAAGAACAGTGACAATTAGAACCTAGATAAGGATTCCTTTGAATTTTCTACAAAGTTGATAACTTACCTAGATGCCTTTGCTACAAAGTTGATGTAGCCCAAAAGAAGAGCAAGTGTCATAGAAGAAACTATTATTTGAACTTATATTTTCACTATTGTCAATTTATTAACATAATTATTAAGAAAATTCTATTAGTATAGAATAAAATCTATTTTTTGAATATTTAATAAAAACGTTATTATAAATTAATATTTTAAAACATAAAATATATAAATTAATGATATTTTTTATATGAAGTTTTTATCAAATTTCATTAAAATATCGAAACAATGAAAGGAGTGACATAAAAGAAGATAACCAATAGACTAAGGAAACTATTATACTACAATTAGTCTAAGATAATGCTACACTTTAGTTTTTGCTTCAAAAATAAAATAAAATTTTATTACATGATAATTATCACAGGTTTCTATAAAACAACTATTGAAATGTAAAAATAGTGAATTGTAATCAATGGGAGAATTTAATTTTTTTTAAAATAAATTTGACCATAATTTTAAAGGGTAAAACTTAAAAAATAGGCCACGATTGACCCAATATTTGGTAGAGGCGAATATATTAAAGGAAATTGAGGTTGAGAAAAAGTTAAAAGTTAACTATCTAACCACGCCACCATCTCCTATGGAATTAAATTTTTACATCAGCCATAGTTAAACTGCAAGAAAAACTGTCGGAAAAAGAACTTAGGCAAGAGACTGACACTTTCCCAATATAAAATGCTCACACCTGAAGCCTATCAAATAATTAATTGAAAATTTAAAAATTTGTATTTTTTTTTTATCTTAAATATGGTCAAAGTTGCAACCTGGGTGCTACATAGAAGTTGCCATGGTCATTATTTTCAGTTAATAGGATTATATTTTATTTGTAAATATTTAAAAAATTGTCATCCAATGAGAAAGAGAGCATATTTGTTTCAAGTATTTTCCTAGCATGGCTCAAGCCTTGGGAAAAGGTACGGATAATTTGTTAAATAGCTTTGAGCTCTCCTTTTTTCATTTCCTTTTCACTACAAACTTCCACTAGCACAAAACTAAAGAGGGGACTGATCTCTATATTTATCCTAAATGGAAATGTGGTCTCATGGTATGTCTAAGATCATGGGATGTTCTTTTCTTGGTGTTCATAATATGTGGTAATATTTATTTAGGGGTGTTATTTTATAAGGGACTCCATAATATGAAATTAACATAATACAAAAAATACACACAATCAAGTATAAATTAATGCGACATGCTCAAATATACAAGAATATAGACATGATATTAGAGTACATAATCCAAAGACTAGGCAAGTCATAATGAAACTAATTCCTTTGCAAGAGACCATAATGTTTGATACAATGAGCACATAAAACACATAGTTGATGATAATCCAAGTGGAATTCAACATACTATCTCTCTTGAGCACATCACGGGTGAGAACATTGTTGGAGTGCTTTTTCACCCAACCATGAAGAACTATTCTTCTCCAAAATTCTTCCTAACAAGAAGAATACTTGACCCTACATGTGAGAATGTCTAGCAATCTAAAAATAGCCAAAGTAACAGAATCTGGTGTAGCATGGTATATCTACATTCTATAGGCTAATATAATTATATCATGGTATGAATGAGAGATTAGAACATAATGATGAAATAAGCTTTGGCCAAAGCACCTTCTTGAACCAACTATTCGTAGATAAGTTTAAGTAGAGACTTACCATTCTCTAGAAACTTACCCTTTTCTTCACTTCATATTTGTCACTCATCCAATATACAAATAATACACATTGAAAATACAACAATGCATATACATTGAAAATACAACAATGCATATAAAAGCTTGCAAAAGCATACATGAGCATACAAAGGCATACAAGAATGCATAAGTGCATACAAGTGCAACAATCAAGACATAACCATGAGTCTACTTAACAAGAATTGAATTCAACTTCATTCTCAGTTATTCTAAAAGATAAACACATTGCCATCATTTGTATAAATGCATAAGATTGTGACAACATAAACAAGATTCACCAAAGTACATTATAATATCCTAATACAAGTCAAAGGAATTTTGTGATCTTTAGGATATAAGCACAAGTATTGAACACTATTCTATTAAATCAATAAATCTTCATGTACAAATAGAGTAATATTACACTACCTCTTAGCCTAAGGCTTAACTATAATCTTCAAATACTCAAAAGTTAAGAATGAACCATTCAATCATCTTATAAGATATAGTTTGAAAAGCAAACCTTATTATACTAACATTTTTTCTTACATTGACTTTCTATTCAAAAGATAATCTTTATTGCAAATTCATTAGGATTATTACTAGATCTTCACAATATATCTTCTATAAAGCATGTCCTTATCTAAGATGTTTCCATAATGTCACTACCTTGCAGCCATAAAATATGCATCCTATAAATCATGTAAGAGGGATTTATGATTCCACTATTCTTTTCGATATAAGATTCTTTATCTTGGAACTATAAACCATCACATTTTCAAATCTTAGGGTATATTAAAATTCCGTATCTTAGTAGGATTATCATTTCTCTATCCTTGGAACTAGGTTATAATGAATCTTTTCATTTAAATTCATTAAGTTATGTAAGATGATCATTTCCTATTATTAAGGCAAGTTCAAAAGTGATATACATGGTGGTAATGAGCTAATGAAGATAGAATCAATAACCATACACTATAATACTATATGGGAGTTAAATAAACTGTAAATAAAAATAATCAAACTCTTAAGCACCCTTCCCCTAAGTTATCGTACAAGTTTTCAATATTGGTTTTCTAAAGTAGTTATAGATCATCTAATTCTTTACATAATTTATCCAAAAGAAATATTTCAATTTATCAATGAATTATATGTTATATTTCCCTATCTCAAAAATGAGTATTAATTTTACAATTCGCTACTTAGTAATGAAATAACATAAGTACAACATTCAAGAGACAAAAGATGGTTAGATTAAGGTCAATTTTGATGGTGCTTTGAAAGGCAACCCTAGTCCATCAAGTGCTAGATTTGTGACTTGAGATTGCAATGGAAACATCAAATGTTGCCTCTGATGCTAAAAAAATGTTAGATGGTATATACAAATAATGATGAATAAGCTCTAGTGGCCTCTTTAATAGTTAGAATCTTAAGATGACTGTGCATCTAGAAGGCAACTCCTTGATAATTATTAATGCAATCATAAAAGGTAAACATATGGCATGGTATTTGAATAAATATATTAAATTCCTTAGAAAAGAATTATTAAATTTGAATGAATTTAAAATCTCCTTGATAATTATTAATGCAATCATAAAAGGTAAACATATGGCATGGTATTTGAATAAATATATTAAATTCCTTAGAAAAAAATTATTAAATTTGAATGAATTTAAAATCTCTCATACAAGGTAGGAGGGAACTCTGATAGCTGATACCCTATCCATTTGGGTGATTAGGTGGGAGGGAACTCTGATAGCTGATACCCTATTCATTTGGGTAATTACATTTAATGATGTTTAGCCTAACAAGATATGGGAAGATCTTCTAGACATTCACATTGAGGAGTTCATGCCTCTGTACATTGTTGGTTGAGTAGGCATTTATGGTCAATTAAGATCTCTGTCTGTGCATGATCGGGAATGTGCGAAGTTGTTTTTTGAGTTTGTGGAAGCTACCTCATTTCTTTCTCATTGAGTTTTGGAGCCGTGTCTTGGGGAGTTGCAGGCACCAGAATATGGAGGCAAATTTTACACTTTTAACATGCAAGTAGCAACTTGCCTTTCTAGGTATCATTTTGAAGAAGAGACTTAGAAATGTCTTCAAAATTTAAGACCTGATGTTCCTATAGATGGTGGATGTAATTTTGGGTGAGGAATATATGAAGTCAAAATTCAGGGTTTGCACGAATGTTGATATCTATTCAATCTTCTTCGCATGGTGTTCCGAGGAAGACGTTCAGTGTGTAATGTGGGAGTGTGTGATGGATGCATGGAAGTACGAAATGGAGACTTTCATGGAAATGGTGAGACTCGAGGAAGGATTTGTAGTGAAGGGTGTCGAGTTGATTCACGTTGCGGACTTTACTCTGCCTCTACGATCATTCCTTTTATGGAGTGCAAATAGTGACAAGGTATAATGATGCACAAAGTCCCAACTGGGCTGGGATCACAGAAAAGATTATCTTTGGGATAGAGAGTGGATGATGTAGACATTGGGCCCTAATGACACGAAGAAGGGGGATTACAGGATCAGTGTGTCGCAGCCTATCAAGAAGAAACCCTAAAGTAGTATGCAATTTTTAGTTTTGTAATAGATCTTTTTTGCTCATATTGAATGAGTATACTTGTAATTAATTTAGCTTGTAATTTTTGGTCTCTATAGGAGTCGTGTGGAGGTACTTTTTTCAGTCAAGACTGGTAAATTCAGACTTACATTTTACACGTAGATAGTTAAGTTGTGTAGTAGCTTGATATGGATGGATGTTTGAGTTTTGGTTTGGTACTTCAATGTTTTATTTGTGGTCTATAGCCATGTACCATAGTCTTATGAATATGTATGAACTCTTTATATATTAATATAATATCTATTTATTTAATTAAAATAAACATAAATACAATATTATTATCAAGACTCAACTAAAGTATATCATCAAATATAATTGATTAAGGATTCTAAGTTTATACCTGTAAGAGAGTTTATACTTACTACCATGTATATTTATAACCAAAATTTATCTATTTATTTTGTCCTTTAAAGCATGCCTGCCACTCGGAGGACTCAAAACCTTTCGAGTCCAAGAAAGTGAAAATCCAACTAATTGACTCTGATGTGGAGATCACTGATGAAGCCAACACTCCCCGTCGCTCTATGAGACTGGCATCCAAACCCCCTGAAAAAGAGAAACCCTTAAAGGACCCCTCCTCATCCCATGACATGGGTGATTCTGAGGATGCGGAGGAGGATACCAACCCCTTGGGTAAAGTGGCCTCGTCTCATTCCACCTCGACTCCTCATCTTGGTAGCTCTACCCATGTCTCTAAAAGCCCTAACAACTCTGTGAACCAGGATGTTGAACCCAAGTCTCAGGCCAATTCTCCATCCCTACCATTAGGTGTGAGAAAATGGTTATTGTGGAGGAAGCTAGCAGTATCAAGGAGGAAGCGGAGGGCAAGCTGCTAGATTTGGAGAAGAAAGTGGACGCTCTGAACGAGAAAATGCAGGAAATTGTTAGCAGAGTGAATTTCACCGAAAAAAGGCTACATGAGGTCACCAGGTTCGCACTGGAAGTCATGCATAGCTCTGCAACCACCCTGTGTCTTTTGCAAGAGAACACCTAGAAAGGAAAACGAAAGGAGGAAGAGGACTACAAAAACCTCTTTAAATTTCTCACCAAAGGGTGGGCTTGGAGGCTCCTACCCAAGATGAGTCATGGCAAAAAGAAGTAGGGATGTTAGCTACTTGGTGGTTTTTTGAGTTTTTGGATGGCCTTGGTGGCCTTACTGTTTTTAGTTATGATTATAATCCTTGTTGGTTAATCTCGAACTTGGTTATCTTTAGCCCTACATGGCATATTTTGTTGTTTATTATGACTCTTTTAAACTTTGTTAATATGGGTAGTATATTTAAAGTTTTTGATAGTCTAAGAAATTTTTAGGAGGGTGTGATTTTGTTGTTTTTCTGCTAACAATTATTCTTCTGTTATTAATGTGACTGTATCTGGGTCAGCCCCCTAGTTTTGACTGCTTTTAATATCAAAAACATGTTTGATCATATTTAATTCAAATGAAAATATTTAAGATGCATGACAATTCCATGAAATAATATGAATTTATACTATTGAATTACAACTATATCGTCTCTAACAAATTGGGGCATTGGTTTCATAATCTACTAAATAGATAATAACTTTTGGAAGATAATTTTCATATTCTAATACTTACAAGTAAATTTAGACTATCAACTCTATAAAGAGATAATATTTTACCATGCTCAACCCAAAATATTTAATCCATACTATATATTTATAAACACCCCTATAATGAAAATTAGTATTCATTGAACATTGAATGTACAAAACCAGATGAGGGATTGATCAAGTAATCAAGTTGAATACAAATGCATGCAAACAAAGAGAGACATGAATATGTGGGTCAATGAGAGAATTAAGAAGAGTTAATACAAATACCATTGATGGAAGAGGTAAGTCAACTTATCACATGCAATTTATAGGAAAAGAGAAGAATATTTAAAATGAGTGCATGCTATATAGATCTTACCTAAGAAATCCTTCACATATTCCTTTCTCCAATGCCTTTGCTCTCAACCAAGTACTTCTGCCTCTTTGTCTCTCTTATTTCAATAATGTCATACCAAATAGAAATAAAGACATATATTATCTAAAGAAGTGTAGTACAACACATAGAATATACTAAAATTATATTTTAGAAGATAATGGAAAACAAAGAGGCAACAAATTTGATGGTCTAATAGGGAGAATTTAATTTTTTTTTAAAAAGATGATTTAAAGGAGAACAATTAACAAAAAAGCAAGGAAATGGAAAAATATAAACACATATAATTCGTAAAAATATCTACTATGTTTTATAAAAAAATCATTGTAAGGTGGGACATTACAATGAACATTACTAGAAATTATTCAAATGAAAAATGATAAGACCACAATTGGTCATGGCCCATAGTGTGCAAGTTAGTAGCACAAGAAAGTACACACTCGGTGCACTCCTTACTCAGACACACATCAACTCTTGGTGTGCACCTATATTGGAGGCTTTCTCGATGCATGCTCAATGAACACTAGCATTCAATGCACACCGACACTTGGTGCCCACCAAGTGCTTACTGGATCTTGGTGTGTGCCAAGACCAGGGGCGTGCCTGGTGCACAATTTCTCTTGGAGCATGCCTGTTTTGTGCCCTGTATGCACCAGTAATAGGTGTGTGCTCTAAGTGTGCCCAATGTGCACATTGCATTGGGAAAACCACACCGAGACCCAACAACCTAACTTGAGCCAAGAAGTTGCTATTTGGGTTCATTGCCTATTTTGAGTTTTAGACTATGGATGAGTGAGAATTGGAAAAAACAAATATATAGGGGGACATGTGTTATTGATGGTTCACCCCCTCACACCTTGTGTGTGTTTTATAGTGCACCCCTTGAGCCACATTCTTTTGCAAAAGTATTGAGTGAGGTTTTTCAGGTCACACCTTCCTGACTCCAAAGTGGGCTTTCTTTTTTCAATTTTTTTCTTACTCTCAATTTTTGAAATTCCCTACTATTTCTTTATTTTCCCATTTGTGGAATTCTTCTTTGGTCGAAAGAGGTTCCATTGGACCAAGCATGTATTTTCAAGGCCACATTATTTTATCCAAGCGCTAAGTGGGGTTTTTGTGTGCCCCTTAGATGGTAACATTTTTGTTAAAGTGCTCAATGGGGTTTTAAGTTGCTGCTATTCAACTTTGAAGTGGGGTTTCTTTTTTCAATTTTTTTCTTACTATGTATTTTCAAAATTCCCTACTATTTCTGGTTTTTTTTTCATTTTTAGAATTCTTATTTAAATCAAAATAGATCTTAAGTGGGGTTTCTAGTGTGTGCCTTGGATGGTTGCATTTTTGTCAAAGTGCTTACTAGGGTTTTCCTAGTTGTGGCTTTCCAACTCTAAAGTGTGGTTTCTAGTGTGCCATTTGGGATACATTCTCTTATACAAGTGTTGAGTGGGATTTTTAAGTGATAGCTTCTCAAATCCAAAGTGGGGTTTCTAGTGCACCCCTTGGGCCACATTATTTTTCACAAAAGTTGAGTGGAGTTTTCTAAGTCGTGGCTTCCCAACTCTAAAGTTGGATTTTTGGTGCGCATCTTTGGCCACATTCTTTTGCATAAGTGTTAAGAGGGGATTTCTGGGTAGCAGATTCCCAACTCTGAAGTGGGGTTTCTTGTGTGTCCCTCGGGCCACATTCTTTTGCACAAGTGCTAAGTGGGATTTTCAGTGCACCCCTTGGTCTACATTCTTTTACACAAGTTCTAAGTGATTTTTTCTACGTCACAACTTCTTGACTGTGAAGTGGCATTTCTACCATGCCCCTTTGGCTACATTCTTTTTCAAGAGTGTTCAGAGGGATTTCTGGGGTTGAGGCTTCCCGACTCGAAAGTGGGGTTTTCAGTGCACCACATGGGCCACATTCTTTTGCACAAGTGTTGAGTGGTGTTTCTCAGGTAGTGTCTTACTGATTTCGAAGTGGAGCTTCTAGTGCGCCTCTTGGGTCGCGTTCTTTTGCATAAGTGTTGAGTGGGATTTTTTGGGTCATGGCTTCCCAACTTTGAAGTGGGGTTTTGAGTGCACCCCTTGGGCCACATTATTTTTCACAAGAACTGAATGGTGTTTTTTGGGTCATGGCTTCCTAACTCTAAAGTGGGGTTTCTAGTGTGCCACTTGCTTTGTATTCTTTTACACAAGTGTTGAGTGGCATTTTTTGGGTCATGAATTTCAAACTCCAAAGTGGGGGTTTCGGTGCACATATTGGGCCATATTCTTTTGCACAAGTGGTGAGTGGGATTTTTTGAGTTGTGGCTTCCCAACTTTGAAGTGGAGTTATTGGTGTGCCCTTTGAACTACAATATTTTGCACAAGTGTTGAGTGGGTTTTTTGGGGTTGCGACTTCCCAAATCCGAAGTTGAGTTTCTAGTGTGCCCCTTGGGTCACATTCTTTTTTACAAGTTTTGGGTGGGGTTTCCTTGGTCACGACTTCTTGACTCCAAAGTCGGATTTCTAGTTCACCCATTGGGCTGCATTCTTTCGCATAAGTGTTGAGTGGGGTTTTTTGAGTTGCACCTTCCCGGTTCCAAAAGTGAGGTTTCTATTTTACAATTCTTTTTCTCACTCTAGATTTTTTAAATTCCCTACTATTTATTTTTTTGTCATTTTGGAATTCTTCTTTTACTAAAATAGGTTTTGTTGTACCAAGCATAGGTTTTGGGGCTACATTCATTTATCCAAGGGGTAAAAGGGGGTTTGGTGCACCCCTTGGGTGGTCACTTTTTTGTCAAAGTTCTCATTGGGTTTTACTAGGTCACAGCTTCCATAATTCCAAGTGGTGTCCCTTTTTAAAAAAAATAAAATTCTTACTCTAGATTTTTGAAATTTCATATTATTTCTTTTTTTTCCATTTTTGGAATTCTTCTTCTACCAAAATAGGTTACGCTGAACCAAGCACGGTTTTTGAGGCTGCATTGTTTTGTCCAAGTTCTAAGTGGGGTTTCTAGTGTACCCCTTAGGTGGTTACCTTTTTGTCAGAGAGATAAGTTGGGTTTACCAAGCTGTGACTTCCTAACTCTAAAGTGGGGTTTTTGGTGTACCCTTTAGACCATATTCTTTTACATGTGTTGAGTGGGGTTTTGCAAGTCATGACATCTTGACTCCGAAATGGGTTTTCTGGTGCACCCATTTGGCTACATTCTTTTGCACAAGTTTTGACTGGGGTTTTTTGGATCATAGCTTCCAGACTCTAAAGTTGGATTTCTAATATGCCCCTTGGGCCGCATTCTTTTGTGCAAGTGCATAGTGGATCTTTTAGTCACCACTTCCTGACTCCAAAGTGGGGTTTGTGGTGTGCCTCATGGGCCACATTATTTTGCACAAGTTTTGAGTGGGGATTTCTAGGTTGCATCTTCCCAACTCCAAAGTGGGGATTTTAGTGTGCCCTGTGGGTCACATTCTTTTGCACAAGTGTTGAGTGGGTTTTTCTAGGTCATGACTTCCCAACACTGAATTGGGGTTTTTGGTGTATCCCTGAAGGCAATATTTTATTGTACGGGTATTGAGTGAGGTTTGTATGATTTTTGGTGCACTTCTTAAGCTAGGCATTCTTTTGGGAAAGTGTTAAGTGGCATTTTTTAGGTCACAGTTTCTAGACTTTGATGTGGGGTTTGTAGTGCGTCCCTTGGGCCGCATTCTTTTGCACAAGTGTTGAGTGGGGTATTTCAAGTCATGGCCTCCAGATGTTGAGGTCGAGTTTCTAGTGCACCCCTTGGGCCACATTATTTTACATAAGTGTTGAGTGGGGTTTTCTAGGTCATAGCTTCTCGACACCTTTTTTGGAACTTTTTTAATAACAAAATGGGGCACAAGACCCATGGTCCAAACTAGGTTCTACTAGACCAAACATGACCTTTTGGGACCAAAATCTGGCATGCATGCCCATTTTGTGTCCGATACCCTAGGACCAAAGAGGATTCTATATGAGCCAAAAGTAGATTTTGAGGCCTAAAACGGGTCCACGAGACCATAAATACGATTTGTTGACCAAAACAAGAACTAAGGACTAAAAATATGTTTTGGGACCCAAAACATGAATTAAATACGAGGCTTGAGTTCTTGTACCCAAAATGGATCTATGGGACCAAAACAAGTTCAAGGACCCAAAACAAGTGTTCAGAACCAAAAATGGGTTTGAGGACACAAAATAAATTTGAGGAGCCAAAATAGGAACCGAGAACCACAAATGAGTTCTAATACCAAAAATGGGTCAAGAGGACTATAAATGGGTTCCAATTCATGCCCCTAGTGTTCTTTCATTACATGCCTTGGGTGCATGTTGTTAGTGCGCATTAGGTATACTTGCAAGTTTTGGGACCCAAAATGGTTCCATGATACTAGAAATGCACTGTCTATTTTCACCCAAAATGGGCTTTCTTTTTTTGAATTTTCTTTTAGTCGTATTTTAAAAATTTCCTACTATTTCTTTTTCTCCATTTTTGGATTTTTTTTACCAAAACAGGGCACATGACCCATGGACCAACCACAACTTCTGGAACCCAGAATGTGGCAAACACACCCATTTTGGCTTGAGAACTCGAGGACCAAAAAGAGATCTATGGGACCCAAATGCATGTTATAGACCCCAAAGTATGTCCATGGGACCATAAAAATGCTCTATTTCTCGAAAAAGGATCTAAGGACCAAAAATGGGAAATGAGGACCAGAAATGGGTTTCAACACCTGAAATGGGCCTATGAGACCAAAAACTAGCTCTAGGACCCAAAACGAGTATGTAGGATAAAAAGCAAGCTCAAGGACCCAAAACAAGAATTAAGGACCACAAATAGGTTTCAAAACTAGAAAT
The DNA here is from genome assembly GCF_030272615.1 of Cryptomeria japonica. Classification (NCBI taxonomy): domain Eukaryota; kingdom Viridiplantae; phylum Streptophyta; class Pinopsida; order Cupressales; family Cupressaceae; genus Cryptomeria; species Cryptomeria japonica. The sequence continues at coordinate 423,520,412 of NC_081407.1, forward strand.
TGGTCTAACAAACTAAAATTGGGTTCGAGAAGGGCAAACCAAAAATGGGTAAGGAGACCCAAAATGAGGCATAGTAAAAAAAATGAGATTCGGGACTAAAAATAGGTTCAACGACCCAAAATGTGATTCGAGGACCAAAAATGGGTCTAGGATACAAGAAATGAGCCCTAAAGTGGGACTCAATGACCAAAAAGGGCTTCTTGGACTCAAAAAGGGGAACTAGACCAAAAATAAGGCGCGGGACATTAAGCACTAGAAATGGATTGTTGGGGCCAAAAATGGGTATATCAGACCAAAAATGCATTCCATGACACAAAGAATGGGGTACGGGACCAATAAAAAGTTTGGTAATGAAAAGTGGTCACAAAACCAAAAATAGGACATGAGATTGAAGGCAAGTTTATGGAACTAGAAGTAGGCTTCGAGGCCTAAAATTGAGTCCACTAGATAAGGAATGGGGTAAGAGACCAATAAATGGTTTTGGCAATGAAAAGTGGTGACAAAACCAAAAATGGGACATGACATTGAAGACGAGTTTACAAGACAAGAAACAGGTTTCAAGGACTAAAATGACATTGGAGGACCAAAAATGGATCTGTAGGACAAGAAATGAGGTCGAGGACCAAAAACGATCCTCAAGGGCATAAGACGAGTCTGTGGGACCAAAAATGGATTTCAAGAGCCCAAGGATAAAAAATAGTTTTGCGGGAAAAGAAATGAGCTCTGGGATCCAAAATAGGTCTCAACGATCGAAAATGAGTTCCTAGACCAAAAAGTGGCACACGACTAAAAGCGAGTTCTAGAGCCTAAAATGGGTCTGAAGGACCGAAAACATGCTCTAGGCTCAAAAATGGGGCTCTAAACCAAAATCAAGTTCTAGGGCTTGAAATGGGTTTGTGAGGACCAAAAATAGGTTTTGGAACCCAAAATGGGACATGAAAAAAAAATTGGGTTCAGTTTCCCAAGATATTTCCACAAGACCAAAAATAAGAATTGAGGATCGAAAATGGCTTTCAAGACCCAAAATGGGGCATGATACCAAAAATACAATGTTGGATCACAAGGGGGTTTTGGGACCCAAAATGGGGATTGTCTAACTTGGGGACATAGGTAAGTGTCGCAGAGACATCTATGTGTTGCACTAGTGTTGCCCAAAAATATAGTCCAAAGGTTGTCGTTGGAGCATTACACCTACTATTTTTGGAAATGTAATGCCTCCTTCTGTATCTACCGACATTAGGATTCCTTTTTAGGTTTCTTATCTTGCCCTATTTGCTTCATTTTGACTCTCTAATAACTCTTGGAAACTTCTACTTGGCTCTCTTGATCATTTGTGCTCTCTCTCACTGGTTTTGGTTACTCTTTTTCTTACCATTATTGTATTCATTTGGTGCATTCATCCATCATTCTTGCAACTTCATGTGTTTGAGCATCTTGTGCTCATCTTGACTCCAGCAAGCTTTCGCTTTCGTAGTATTGAAGGGGGGTTTCTTCCCTCTGGTTTGTTGCATCTTTCATTATCATGTCTCTATTAGCATATCAATTATCTTCCTTCTTTTATTTCATGTCTTTTGTCATTTATCTTTTTTATATCTAGGCTATTTGTGAAAGTGGAAACACCAAAGAAGGGCCTCTTGATCACGGTCCCAATGTCTCATCATTTTGTTTTTTGTGTGCAGGTTCATTTAAGAGAAGTTGTACTAGTTGGAGGCTTCACTTTTTGAAATTTTGTGAGCCTCTCTTTTAATCCTCTTTATATCCTTGTTAGTGTTATTTATTTTGTTTATCATCATTTTGTACTTTGTGTAGTGTTAAAACATATAAACCTAAGCATCTTGTCGCTTCTATATTGTATAGTATGGCTTTTGTGTCTCGTTTGTACAGGACACTAGTGTGTCTCTTTATCGTCCACAACTAACACGTGTCTTAGATAGAGAGCTCATAGAGGTCACCAGATGGTCTTTTTAACTTGTGATTTTAGGTCTTGTGGTTAAAATATTATTATCCATTAGAATTAGATAGCTATGAACTTTATGCTAATCCTATTGAGTTGACTTAGAGTTTTAAGGACTTTGATGATTTGATCTAAGTGGAGAGGAAGATTAGTGAATCCTCGAGAGGTTTAACCACCTTTCGTAGTGGTTCACTTTTCTCAGTCTACATTTTGGTGAACCCAATGTGAAATCACCTCTCATGTGTTTGTTTATTTTTGTAGTATCGTAAATTGTCACCAAACCAATTTACACCTCATGTTTGTGCCCCTACTCTAGCATGTCTCCCTCTCATCACCTATTTGGGTTCGTTCAGTGCCTTAACTCCAATTCTGATGACAAATACGCCTACCAAATGATTCTTTGGAGGGGTGTCCTCCTCTCTAGGACTAAATTATGGTCCCTGGTTAAAGAGGACTGGGGCACTAGCACCCTGGTCCTAAGACTTGAGCGCCTAGTGCCCTAATCCCCCTCAATGGGGCCCAATTTTCAAATAGAGGATGAGACCTATCTCTCCAGTAGGAAATAAAATTGGTGACTCTATATGACCATTGGAGGTCGGCCTAATCATAAATTGACCTAGGATCTCACACATAAAGACATTAATCAATTCATTTCAATCTAAGTCTCCAAGAAATCAACACAGTATCCTTGCATCTATAAAGCATTCATCATCAAACATTTTCAGAGGTCTTCAAGGCTGCATATTCTTCATTCAATTATTGTGGAGAAAAATTACATCATTAATATGAAAGCACGTGTGTGTGATTAGGGTTTTTTCATGTTCACACCATTTCATACAACATATGTTGATTACATTCAAGAAGCAAAGCATCGTTATCAGCAATTATAGATTTGAGGTATACCTTTCCATTATTTATTTTAATATTTGCAATATTTCATCCAAGGTTAATTCCTAAAATGGGGTTTGGCTTAGTCAAACCCCTATTCCTAACATATTTCCCTTATCTATTGTGCACAGGAATAGGTTTGGAGCTGTGATCTTCATATTTGGCTTTATTTATAGAGATGAATATGTTCCTCTTTGGCCAGCGCAAAGTGTGGAGGACTAGAGCAACAGGCATTCCAGTCTTGATATTTCAAGAGCTCCTTTTAGAAAAAGGCCCAAATAATCTTATATTACTCATATCCAGGCTCATTGTTTGATCCAACAATTGTAGCTCACTATTTGTGCATAATTACTTCAATCCCAACCCATTTGCCCTAGTTTCAACATTTCAACAATTCAACCTAAAAGAGGGTATCAATCTCCAACCCAAGTGAATCCAAGAGAATTTTCAGCCCCATACTTGTGAATTTATGGCTAGATCTCTTGGGTTCACCCCTCTTTAATGTAGTGGTACCTAAGCCTAAAAATTAGCAGTTTTTACCTTAATTGGGTGAAAGCCCTAAATTTTCACCATTACATTTTGGTGAAATTGACTCCTTACACCCTTAATTATGATTTATATTCTTAGATCTAAGTGTTTATTCAATTTAAAATTCAAATTTACATTTGCAATTTTAATTTCCAATTGAATTTCAAAAATTTAGAGGTTAAATCAACAAAAACCCTAATTTTTAATTCTAAATTTGAGCTTGTAAATTGTCTAATTTGGATTAATTGTTTCACATCTGATTTGGGAACATTTTAAATTAAAAATTTACATTCATAGATCTTATTTTAGTCAAATTACATAAATTTAGAGGTTTATTCACAAAAAACCCTAATTTATTTTGGTTAATTGGATTTGTAGGTTGCATAATTCATTACTTTCATTTTTAGATCTGATTTTAATCACTCATAATGGAACTTAATAGGTCTGATTTATTTTCTATTTTACATATCATTACATTTCTTTTCACTTACATTTATCATAATCATGTGTTAGATAATGGTTTCTTTCACTACACATTGCTTCTTTTCATTCATAGCACCTTGACATATTGCATTTTTAGATTTTCCAAATTCCTTCCTTTCAATCAATTAGATCTCAAAGATTTCATTTATCGTGCATGTTGTTTTATTGTGATATTTTTAGGAAAGTGCATTGCATATGTAGATCACATTTAAGCTTTTGTAGACCTCAATCCTAGAGATGCTAATGGAAAACCTAATACTTGCACCTCTCCTGGGGTATCTAATGTGAATGAAGAAAGATCTAATACTCCTATAAATGATCTCTCTAATGGAGAGAAAGCATTAAAGATAAAAATCTCACCATATCCTTCTCATACACATACCCTAGCGCAAGGGGGGCAAGGTCAAGATATTAGTGTTTCAATCTATCTAGATCTCCCTTATTCTTCTAGAGCCTAGCTTAGTCATCAAAAAATTTGTAGAGAAGATGATGTTATGCATTTCAGTCATGTTCTATCTCCCAACATAACATTAAGTAGAGATGAGGCCTTAGATGATAAGGTTCTTCCTTCCCAACCCATCAAATATGATATGCATGATGATAGAAAGAAAAAATATCCCTACACAAAATATTCTAATGTAGTCACAGTGGGAGAGTCCTCAAAGAGAATAATTTGGACCGTGCAGCAAGAGTTAACAAATAGAAGCGACACAATGTGCTAGAGGCAATGCATAATAGACTTTATTATATCATGAAAATTAATTATAAACTATTGGCAACATGTAGGCTCACAAGATTCAGCTCACATGCCTGCTTACATATATGCTCAATACAATATCTAGGCTCAAACAAGAATGCCAGCCAACTTCAAACCTCCTAACCTTCAGATTTACTTTCTTTGTTCTAATAAATGATTTCTAAAATTATTAATTACATTGATTTATATGATTTGTGTCATCCCAAGATGAAACAAGTGCCAATGAACAAGATGTAACGTGTAAAATAAGAAGGTCGGCCTTCGCCAAAGAGATCCTTCCATAAAATCCATAGAATAAAGTACGGACCCAAGGGAAGGTCAGCCACATGCCAAGGAACATTGCAAACAATGAACTGAAGCTCTGCAAGATACAAAAGTGATCTGCAGGATTTGCCAATAGCAAATAGGTCCAAGCGGTTCTAGTGTTCCAAGCCATAAAATCGTCTCAGATTCCGAAAGCGATAACTTGTCGGAGAAAGATCCAAATGTCTCATGAACTTAGGATAAGGTAGATCAACATGTCCACAAACAAAATCCATCTCCGCAAGATCCAATGAGAAAATGCAAAGAAATGTTGAAACTGCAAAACAAGAAATATACTAAAAGGATAATATTTTTGGTTGATGCAAGATTGCCATGAACCTGGGATGTTCTTGCATCATATTCCTTCTTCATATACTTTTCCCTTTAATCCTTCTAAATACACTTACACTACAAATTTCAAAGAGATCCATTTAATGTTCCTCCTCCTTAATTAAAAACTTCTTATAGGAGTGACTATAACATTGTATCAAAATAAGGTTTTAGAGGACAAGGACTACAAAAATTTGAACAAAGAATTAGAGTCCCTATAAACCCTCCTACACAAGCTAATACTTAAGGTCTAGGAAAATATCATGAATCCTCTATGGATGATCTTCTTATAATTCAAAACTTCAGGGATTATCTGGCAAGACATAAGACTTATCGTCCATCTAAGGGTGTGTCTTCTTCAAATAGTCTTTTTTGGTCATATCATCAAACTCATTACCATTATACCAATGATTGTCTGAATCTTCAAAAAAGTATGCAAGAACTAGTTCATAATGGAACTGTTAAAATTATAGATGACAATCCTTCTTCTTCTAACAACCCTTTCCCTACATCACAAGAGACAAGACCTAATCGCATTAATGAACAAGAGAAGTTGGCCACTAGAATCTTTTGGAGATTGCAGTATGATAAGAATGTTGTTTTACATTTCATTAAATTAACTAATAAACATAAGTAAGGTAATGAACATTGTCTTTTTCATAGTATTTGTGCTCATTCTCTTGGAAATTGTAAAGCATTAAAAACATTTGTTCAAGCCCTGTATGATAGGGCTCGTATATCTCACACAATTGATCTTGCTCTCTTTCTTGGTGATTAAGTATTGCTTTAGCACTCTATCCACCCTCCATGTTGCTCCTCACCCTATGACACAAGTAATTAACTTAACTGGGGGCTCTTTGTCATAAGAGGTGATGCTTTTTTATTTTAAACAACTTGAGCAACAACATCATTTGTTTTTGTCTATATCTTATTTCTTTTCTTTCTAAGGTTTCACTAATTCCCTTGAGGGGTCGCATTTTTCATACTTTGATATCCTTTCTTGCATGGAATAATATGTCTCATGATTAATTTCTCCTTAGTGGAGTATGTGATCCTTCTAATTCTCTCTCCTTCTCGTTGAAGATTACCTCTTCTTTAGAGTTGCATTTTACATATATTAATGTCTTTTCTCACATTGAATGTTTCTTCATGTGAGTATATTATGCATTTTCTTATGTCTAATCTCTCCTTAGAGGTCGTGTAATTTTTCTCATTGTCCTTGCACTTGGGGGGCAATGATTTGGTCCTTCTCTCTTATCCTTTATAAGGATGCACTTTTCCTTTGTTCAGTGGTGTTTACTTATAATCTGATGTCATTCCTTGTGTGAAGTTGTTATTTTCTCAAGGATTCTCTCTTATGCAAGAGGTGTATGTCCTTGGCTACAACCTCTTTTTCACTTGGCAATGTATATCTATTATAAACTTTAACCTCACATTGGTTCAAAAGTGTGTCATCCTTCATCAAGAATCCCTTTCACCTATCAATAGGGGGAAGGTAAACATTCTTGTTCTCCTTCCCTTTTTTTGGTGGAAGATGATATGTTTGTTCAAGAAAATCCTCTTGGAGGTAGATGTCTTTTGAGAAAATATCTCTTCTCCTCCAAGGATCCTCTTTACACTTGTTGCAAGATATCTCTTTTTCAACTATAATTTCTTATCCTTTCCTATAAGAGTATTCCCTCTTTAGCTTGGATTTATGACATTGTTGCCTAAAGGATATCTCCTTGGTGTTGAAGGTGGGTATCCTTGTTTCTATCTTCCTTAAGACATAAACATAGGACTATGTTGACATCTTAAGGGAGGGCATACATATCTCCCTCTTTGTACTATATTGTACTACATTTTTGCATGTCTTAAATTGGGTGATCATTCTCAAAACTAGAGAAAACAAACTCATACACAAGATGCTTCATTCCCAAAACTAGATGCAGCATTGATATATGTCTTAGATGGGGCACACATTCCTGAAACTAGAGATAACAAACTCTTACATGGGATGTCCTCAAAACCAAGCATATATTTGTCTTGTACAGGGTTACACATTCTTCAAACTAGAAAAAATTACAAACTCTTATATGAGATGTTCCTAGAACTAGACTTTCCACTTGGCATTTGAATTTTCATTATATTCCTTAAACAAGTTGAAGCATGCTAAAAATTAGAGAAAAAAACCTATTACACGAGATGTTATACACTTGAAACTAGACATCACTTGCACACACGTGCGAGGATAAGTGGTACTACCAAAACATAGCTAGACTATTCCTACTCTCCTTCCCAACATGGGTCACCTAGAAAAACACATCTAGAATGTGTATCCATGTCCTCTCTCTTCTTCTCATGGATCGCCTAGAAAAACACATCTAGAATGTGTATGCATGCTTCTCTCTTTTCTTCTCATGAGCTCATAGCTTGGCTATTGGTAGTTCATGGATGATTCATTCTCTTAATATTTTATGTGATCACTTATATTTTTGAGATGACAATTTTTAAGAATGATATTAGTGGTTGAGACATGTTGATATCGAGGTCTCTTTGGCTAGTTGACTTGAGGTCTTGTTTTGGTTTTTAGTCTTTGTGTGTGTCTTTTTCATTTTATCTTTGTTTTCCTTTTTTTTGTCCTTTGTTGCCCTTTTGTCTTGTTTTGTGTGCCCTTGCATGCATTTGAGTAAGTTAAGATCCTAAGGTTGGGGGCTTTCTTCGTCAAAATTAGTGATGTCTTATACTCTTTGTGGTTATGCTCCTCATTCCTCCTCTCTTTCATCTCTACTTTACTATGATTATTTGCATAGGCTCATACTCCCATTAAAAGTGGAGGCTAAATGTAGCATTGTAAATTCTCATCCAGACCAATTTACACCTCATATTTGTGCCCCTACTTTATCATGTCTCCATCTCATCTCCTATCTAGGTCCGTTTTGTGCCTTAACTCTAGTTCTAATGCCATATACACCTACCAAATGATTCTCTGGAGGGGTGTCCTCCTCTTTGGGACTAAATCATGGTCCTTGATTGAGGAGGACTAGGGCACTAGTGCCTGGTCCTAGGACCAAAGCACCCAACACCCTAGTCTCCCTCAATGGGGCCCAATTTTCAAAAAGAAGATGGGACCTATCTCTTTGGCGAGAAATGAAATTTTTGGCTCTATATGACTCTTGGACATCGGCCTAATCAATAAATTGACCTAGAATCTCATATATAAAGACATTAATTAATTCATTTCAACATGTCTCCAAGTGATCAACCTAGCATCCTTGCATCCATAAAGAATTCATCATCAAGAATTTGCAGAGCTCTTCAAGGTTGCATATTCTTCATTCTATCATTATGGAGCAAAATTACATCATTCATATGCAAGCATGCATGTGTGATTAGGGTTTTTTAATGTTTGTGTCATTTCACACAACATATGTGATTACATTCAAGAAGCAAAGCATCATTATTAGCAATTACAGATCTGAGGTATACCTTTCCATTATTTATTTTAGTATTTGCAATATTTCATTCAAGGTTAATTCTCAAACTAGGGTTTGACTTAGGAAAACCCCTATTCCCAACGTATTTCCCTTCTCTAGTGTGCATAGGAACAAGTGTGGAGCTGCTATCTTCAAAATTGGCTTTATTTAAAGAGACAAACAAGTTCCCCTTTGGACAGTGAAAAGTGCAGAGGACGAAAGTGACGAGCATTTTGGTCCGAACATTTTAGGAGATCCTTCTAGGAATGGGTCTGAATACTCTTATATTACTAAGATCTAGATTCTTGGCTTGATATGATGACTATAGCTTAGTATTTGAGCATAATTACTTCAATTCCATCCTATTTACCCTAATTTCATTTATTGGCATAACTGATGGAGATGATGATGAGATGAGAAGATGATAGGTAAAGTTGATATGATCAATTATATGATGTCAAGGGGAGATTGTTGGCTTGATGATGATGATATAATTGTAATAGGATATTTGATGACTTTATTTGTGTTTTCATTGATGGAAACCATGTTTGTTTAGTCATCTAGGTCATCTAGACTAACCGGTATAGCCTAACCGGTAGTGGAATCGGTTAGACAACAACACTGCTAAGTGGTTGTCAACTGGTAAACAGGAACAAAGCGATAATCAAGTGACTGGTACAAACGATTGGAGAAGATTCATTTGTTGCGGTTCAAAATGTATGTTCATAACATTGGCATGAGTCTGTGATTGAAATCGCATCAAGTTTGGTGAACCAAAAAGCACATTTGTAATTGACTGTTATGAACTCTATGAAGAAGAATGAATATCGGTATCAGATCTTTAACTGGTAATGATTTAAGGTTTGGCGGTGGATCTTATCATGATCATAAATTAGTGATGACGTGTCATAATCCATGTGTAATGATAAGATGGTATTTGAGTGCGTACAAGGATTGGATTTCTTAGGAAATAGTGAAGTGCTTAGAAGAATGAAACAAGGGTTTGATTGCTTATCAAATCGATGTGCAGTGATCATTCAACGATGGAAATCATCTAGAAATTTGTTGTAATGATCTGTAATGTATTTTGGTAGAGTGTTTTTCCAAACTAAATGTAAATTCATTGTATCTTGTTGATGTAATTAGGGTTTGTAGTCACCCTAATTGAAAAGTGTATTTAGGGCTAGTTGAAGAGGATATTTTGTGTCGGTAGTTTGAGAAGAAGGTATTGACGAACCAGTTTGAAGTGTCTGCATGTGTGTAGCAGAGTTGTGCTAAAATGGATCTATACTAGCAAGAAAGGAAGTGTTGTAATAAGATAATTTGTCTTGTTGTTCCCTAACAGTTATAGTAGTTTGAAATACTCTAACAAGGTTACTCTTAACAAGGTAGAGCTCCTGTAATGGTGGAAAAATGATGACTAATAGATCAAGAGGAAAACTAAACCTTTCCCTCAAACAGAAATGAGATTTTCACTATTGATTGTCCTCAAAGCACTTTTCACCATTACATTAGGAATATAAGGGGTAATTCATGAGATACAATCTCCACACAAAGATGATAGATTGAATTTTGAATGAATTAAGGATGTTATGATGATCCCCTTATTCCTTTGTTTGATTTGGAAAGGAAATTGATTAGGTTTATGTAGTGCAAAAGTGACAAAGAATTTATTATAACTTGAGATTTGAATATGGGATGAAGTTGTGCACCTGGACTTGGCAGTAAAATGTCAAGATGAATTCTCCCTACAAATTTGACGAAAAGTTGTTTGGACCATGGTGGGAATGTACATGGTCCTCCGAAAAATCTGTGAAATGAAAAGGGTTTTTCCACCTCTGCAAATAAATCTCGAATCTGAAATTATAGCTATGCACTTGCAACCTACACACAAAAAAGAGAGGGAAATGTGTTAGGATTGGGGGTTTGCCTTTAGGTCAAACTCCAGTTTTGGAATTAACCAAGTAATGAAAGAAAGTACTTGCAAGTAGAAGTAAATGAAAGACTGGATTGTAAATCACCTCAAGGGAGGTTGTCGTAGAAATGATAGAAATACTTGTGTGGAATTGAATGTTGAAATCAATCTCCTCTTCAATGGTTGAATCCCTGACTTGAATGCAACACCTAGCCTTGAAAGGAGACTTGAGAATGCTCAATGCTGGAAAAGAATGCTTGAATGCTTAAATGCTTGAATGATCTTGAATTCTTGATCGCTTGTGTATACTCCAATCTTATCTAGCTTCAACTTATACAAATGAGAGGATGAATTCCTCTTAAATACATGTTTGAAGGATTTGAATTTTGTCACGGGCCGATATTGGGGATATTTTTCGCTCACCGCACAACCTACAAGACATGCTCTAGAAAGGTCCTACCCCAAAATAGGGTAGGGGCACCACACCCTTGTCCTGGGAGGACAAGGGTGCCACACCCCTATCCAAGGGGGATAGGTGCACCACGCCCCTATCCTACCCTTGTCTCCAGGGCAGAGTGTGGACAGAGTGATGTGGAGGCCAAGGAAGAAGGTGTTTTTGCAAGCCGAGCGCTCTCCGGTCTCCGGTCAGGCTAGAGGATTCGATTTCGCATGCATGAGGAACCTAATGCATTCGTAAATTGTTAGGGTCACAATTTTATGACACTTCATTTAGCCCCCACTTTAGTGGGAGTATCAACGTATGTCGATACTACTGGTAAAGTACAAGGAAACAAGATTGAAAGACTTTTACCACGTCAAGGAGGAAAGATGTGCCAAGCCCCCAGTGGACTTAGGCTCTTACGACTTCGGTTGACAAATTAAAAGGGAAGATAAAGAAGGGGAGAACCATGACTGCAAGTAGAAAATTTTTCTTCACTATGAGTCATGAAAGCAAGGATAAAAATATTACAAAGAAAAAATGTTCACCAAGTAATTCTAAGTATCACAAGAAGGAAAGTATGAGCAGAGTGTATGCCCCCACGTTAAAGCGATCACACGTGCCTTATCGGGAGTGATTGCTTTAAGGTAGGATACACCCAAAAGAGAGAAAAGAAAGGGAGCATGTTATCACAAGGATTTAGCCCCCAATCGAGGTATTAAACCAAGGATAATGAACACAAAACATGAGGTAGTGTCTCTTTCCTCGGGGTTAGTATGTTGTATGATAACTCATGTATATCATATATGTTTATGCATATAATAATCTTCATTCCCCAAAGAAGGACACTACCTTAGAAGAAAGGGAAGAGAGGATGTCTTTTGAGTCAACATGAAAGAGACCAAGAAAGATCTCAATGCTTTGCATCATCCCCAAGTAGACATTAAGGGAACAATAGAAGAACAGGGATACATATAGAAGAATGGTCACAAAAGAGAAAGAAAGGAGAGAGAAAGATCTGCAATTCTAATATTGCTAATCTAGCATGACATCCGCCTCCCGATCTTGCTGATCACTATTTTAGGAAGGTGAGAAACATGCCAGAAGAGCAATATCAAGCACAACAAATGGAGCTATCACAAGATCCAAACAAGGACTATGCTCATGTGGTAAGTCACTTTGTTCAATTCTAGGAGCTAGGATTAGGGTTTGTGAAAACTCATCCGATAAATGTTTGTCCACATCAACATACTCATACTCACTATCAGAAGCATTAGGAATTGTATTGCAATTATCAATAACATTTTCACCCATTTCTTCATCAAAGTTTAAAGAAAGAGGAGCAAGAACATGAATAGGAGTATAACCATCACATGTATTATGCAACTTATGATTTGGAGATGTTGGTTGAATATATTTCTTAGGAGAAAAGGGAATCATGTCAACTGTTGGAGTTTGAGGAGACTGAGTATTTTGAGGGATAGCTTCATGAGCTCGAACAGGTCATCTTCATTGGCATTCTCTCGCACAATGATTTTGTCGAGTCTTAGTGGAAGGCTGAGAAGGAGAAGGAACATTTGAAGAAGGAGGAATGGTGTTCCCCTTTATAGTGGAAGGTTTAGGTTGAGGTCTTTTCAGTTGAACAATAGGAGAGGGAGGCCTCTTCTCTCAATAAGAGGAAGGAGGTGGAACTGCACCATAGAAAGGAGGAATATTAAGTGTAGGAAGGAGACCAGGTCCATCATGAGGAGGAGGTATAGTTCTAACTTTAGGAAGAATATTGGTGTTCTCCTTAAGGCAAGGTAAATTCAAATCCATAGGAGTAGGTGGAGAATTTTCCTTAGAAGGAAGATTAGTTCTATCCGAGAGGGGAAGAACATCATTTTGAAGAATAATAGGAATCTCAAGTGTTGGAGATCTAGGTTTACTTAAGGATAAGATCATATCATTCTTTCATTTTTGATAAGATTGAAAAAGAGCATCGCTCCTTGATGGAAGAGATTGAAACTGTTTAGGCCAAAAGAGATCAATAGGAACACCGAGGCTTCTTTCGGATGGACGAAATAAGACATGGTTCACGGTTATGATTTCTCCATTATGAGGAGATTTAAGACACTTGTGGATTGGAGAAGCAATATCCTTCATGGAAGATAGCCAAGTATATCCCAACTTCACATGGAATTTCTCAGAGGAAGGTATGATAACAAAGTCAACATCCATGGATTTAGCATGAACTTCAACAAGAAGGGTGATAGAGCCAATGGTAGGACAAGAGAATCGATCAAATAACTTCACCACTACATTAGAAGCATCATATAATGGTTTATGCAATCTTAAAGTGAAAAGATACTCTTCAGTTATGACATTAACCATGCAAGAGGGATCAATCAGGGCACCACGACAAGGGATATCCTTCACCTTTGTAGCTATGTATAAAGGGCCATCAGATGCTCTAATGGTCTCACTAGGGTCAAATGTAATACAAGGATCCTTAGGCATATCTTGTGTTTCTACCATATTAACCAAGTTTGGAGCCAGACAGATGAGTGTTTCAGAAGAGAGAGAACTAAGAACAATCTCAATAACATTAGAGGTATGAGATGGCAAGGGATCAGTGAAAATAGTAAGTTTTTGATTAGGAGGAGCAACTAATTTATTCCTTTTATCATTCACACCTACCACAAATATAGTATTATTATCAATCAAATATTGAACCTTATGTTTCAATGCAAAACATTTCTCAATACCATGACCAGGTTGACGATGAAATTCACGAAAGGAATTGCTATCAAAATGAGGAGATGCAAGTTTAGAAGGATTAACTTGTTTTATAGGAGGAATTTTGATAACATTTCAATGAAATAACTGAGACATAATACTATGCAAAGATTCATTCAAAGGAGTAAATTGTCTTTCTTTTTGGAAAAATTTAGAAATAGGAGGCACACCTGTTGTAGCATTCACATGGTTGTTGTTGATTGGATCATTGAATTTGATGAACCTTTTTATTGGTTTGAACTTCACAAATGGTTGTTGAACACTCTCCCCCTTATCACTCAGAGCCACAGGAGTGGATTTCTCCATCTCCATTTGACTCACATTGAGTTGATAATTGTGGAGTGTTGCACACAACTGCGGAAAAGAAGTAAACTCAGACAAAAGAAGCTTTTTCCTAATATCTTTTTGTAAATTAGAAATGGAAATCATTTTAATATCATTATCAGGCACATGAAAAAAAAATTGAGCACACAAATGTTTATATCTACCAATGAAATCAGTCACTTTCTCTTTAACACCTTGTTTACAATGCATTAAATCAGTCAAAGTGATTTTAGGACCAATGTTGTTTTGAAATTGTTGGATGAAAGTATTTGCTAGTTGTTGAAAAAAAGTAATAGAATAAGAAGGTAGAGATCAATACAATTGTAAAGCCTTATCTCTTCGTGTTCTTGTAAATAGTTTTGCAAGCAATCAATTATCATAAGAAAAATTAGTACACAAGGTTTGAAATGTTTTGACATGCGTGAGAGGATCACCTTTTCTATTATAGAGTTTCAATTGAGGGATCTCAACATGTTTAGGTGGTATGACTTTAACAATATTAAGAGAAAGTGGGCTTGCCACATCAAAGGTGGGCACACTAAACTTGGATTGACTCGTGGAAGCAATTTGTTGTTGCAACGAAGACACAGTTTGGGCAAGATTGTTGATTGTCATTTTGGTAGAAGAATTCATGTGAGACATAGGTGATTGAGAAGGTGGTGTGATGTTGTTGAAAGAAGGCATGGACTGAGAATATGGTGGTGGGACACTATGATAAGTAGGCATTGGTGATGATTGGGTAGGAAAAGGGACACTTAAAGGAGGAATAAAGTTGTTGAAGGAATTGTCCCCTTGTGTCACATTGATTGGTTGAGGAATAGTAGGAATACTCATGGAAGACATAGGTAACGATGGAGGATTAAATGAAGAAGAGGGATTTCCCCCATGACCTATGGTTATAGGAATGACATTTTGAGTTGAAGTAGCCATGATGTTGGATGTGAAAGTAGGAATATTAGTCATAGGATTGGTCAAAGGAATAGAGGAATCTATTTGTATTGAAGGTTGTGAATAACCTAGGGTTTCAACACAACTCTTGATAGGCATGACATTAGAATCAACAATATGTGCAATGCCACACAATATATCAATTCCATTCTTATCACTTTGAAGCATGTGCTTAAGACCTTCAATTAATGGAATAGCTTCACTATTAAGGTATTCTTGGGACATCCATTGTTGAAAGATATCAAATTTATTGTCCAATGTATAAAGTTGACCTAAAGAAACCTTAGCTAAAGTTTCTTCTTCATCATGAGATCCATCAATAGGCACATGATTAGGATGGGAAGAATTAGCATGATCGTCATTAAAGAAGTCACCCAAATTAGGCTCCATCTCCTTGGTAATTAAACCTTGGGAAACCTTAATTCTAATGCTTTGTCTAATAGGGATAGGATAGGTAGGACTAATAGTGGTAAAACTCATGCACTAGAGGGAAAAATTTGAATTTTGAATTGTGAAACAAAGCTTACAAAAATTGAGTAATGCAAAATTTAAGAAAATAATGATTACACAATTTGAACTTTGTGGGGGTAATAGGATGACACAATTTCCAAAAATAATGAAGGAAATTGGAATTTTAAAATTAGGGCCAAGGGAATACCACTTGATTTTAAAATTAGAATTTTTAAAATCAGGGCACACTATAATTAACCTCTTAATTTAAAAAAAATTCTTGAAATTTGAAATGTTGAATTTTGATGGTATCCAATTCTAGAGGGTTCAAAAATTGATAAAATCAGCCAATCTTTTGGATTTAGGCTAATAAATACAGTCATAACAGTCTCCCAAAATTTTGGGAAAAAAGTCGAGGACCATGGCGGGAACGCACATGGTCCAACCAACTTTTTTTGAAAATTATAATGGATGGATAATACAATGATTTTAAAGCTAACCCCAAAAAAGGGGCAAATTTTATGATCTGTAGATGGGCAAAATGAAGGCACATAGGTGAAAATAAGACCCTATTAGGGTTTTGAAGAAAAAGAGGAATTGAAGTGCAATTTTGAAAAGGGTCAAACCTAATGGATAGGGACACCTTAGAAAATGTTTAGAAATCTGAATGTAACTGAAATTGATTTGAAATTCACACAAAATCTAATTAATTTTAAAAATTAGGGTTTGATGACCTAACCACTTAATTTTGAAATTTGAATTTTGGGAAAAAGAGGGGAAATTGAAATTTTGAATTGTAGAACTGAAAACAAATCTAAGAACAACCAGAAATTTGAAAATTAAATGGAAATCCAATTTTACTCACAAGTTCAATATGATTTTTGAAAATTAGGGTTTTAACAAGTAACCTCTCAATTTTGTAAATTTTAATTTGCAAATTGAACAAGACAATGAGGAAATTGAATTTGACAGACAAAGCAATTTTTACAAATCACAAGTTCAATTTTAATTTCAAAAACTAGGGTTTTTAATGAATTAACCACTAAGTTTGCAGAAATTTTAAACTTGTAAATGAAAAATATGCAATGTTGTTCAAAGGATAGCATCCAAGACGTCGAGTTCACCAAAATGTAATGGTGGGAAAATGATGAGTGATAGATCAAGAGGAAAACTAACTCTTTCCCTCAAAGAGAGATAAGAGTTTCACTATTGATTATCCTCAAAGCATTTTTCACCATTACATTAGGAAGATAAGGGGTAATTCACCAGATACAATCTCCACACAAAGATGATAGATTGAATTCTGAATTAATTAAGGATGTTATGATGATCCGCTTATTCCTTTGTTTGATTTGGAAAGGAAATTGATTTGTTTTATATAATGCAAAAGTGACCAAGAATTGATCCCCCCCTCAGTAATAATTAGATCCTCATAATAATAATTGGTATAGAGCACTAGGTCCTCTTTGTGCAAAAGCTTAACCGCTTGAGGTAAAGATCCAAGATGATGAAGAAGGAGGGTCCTAAGCTCACAAAGTATAACTATAGAATTTGGAGCAACATAATGAAGATCTACATCAAATGTATGGGGCCACATTTCTAGGAGCATGTGGTTAATCAGTACACATCTCCTACCGGTACTCTAATTGCAGATAAGCTTAAGGAGTAGCAGGAGAATGTTCAAGCATTGGAAGCCATTGTAAGTACTCTTTCTGATTCTGAGTATATTGATATTCATGTTTTAGAAACCGCTTATGAATTTTGGGAAAAGTTTAAGTTGATTTATGGTGGAGATGAGCATGTGCAAAAAGATAAAGAAGAAAGCCTAAGAGGCAAGTTTGATGTGATGAGGATGATGGAAGGTGAGAACACCACCTAGTACAAACAAAGAATAAAAGAAGTAGTTGGAGGAATCAAAAGTGTTGGTGGAACCATAGTAGAAGAAACAGTGGTAGGTAAAATACTTAGAACTTTATTGCCTGCTTATGCTATTAGAGTATTTGCTATCCAAGAATTGAGGTCATTCAGTAAAGATAAAGTTACAGTTGATTCATTGATAGGCAATCTTACTGCTTTTGAATTGAATTGTTTTGACAATAGTGTACCTAAAGTAGAATCTTCTTTCAAAGCATCAGTATCTAATGCACCGTTAAGAAAAGGAAAGGATGTCTATCATAACTGTGATTATAGGTCAATTCATCATGTTGGTGGTAATGAAGGAGTGGATGATGAACATAACCTGATGGAAATTGAAGCTTTATTGGCAAAGAAATTTCCTAGAGGCACCAGTAAGTACAAAGGAAAGATTCCTCTTAAGTACTTCTCATGTAACAAAATAGGACATATTGATGGTAATTGTCCTAACAGTGATAAAAAAAATATAAGTTCAGAAAGTTGAAGGGAAAAGGTAAGAAACAATGTTATGTTGCAGTAGATGAAGGTGTTACCGATGATGAATCGGAGGATGAAGATAATGAAGAAATTGTTTGGTAGCAGTTGAGGAATATCTCTCTAACAAGAAATCTTTAGTGTTCCATATTGACAGTAGTGATGAGTGGGTTATTGATAGTGGTTGATAACACCACATGACCGGTGACAAGAACAAGTTCATCTCACTTGAAGAATTTGATGGTGGAGTAGTGAGGTTTGGAAACAATACACCATGCTTGGTAAAAGGTAAAAGTTCAATTTATTTAAATGGAAAAAGTAATGCAAATGATGTTTATTGGGTTGAAGGATTGAAGCATAACTTGTTGAGTGTTGGTCAGCTAAATGATAAAGGTTATCATCTTGACTTCAAGAATGGAGTGTGCAAGATTTTAGGAATCAAAGGAGAACTGATTTCTATTGGTAAACAAATAAAAGGTAACTTATTCCTTCTAAACACTAATGTTAATAGTTGTTTTGTTGCAAAAGTTGAGGACAGTTGGCTATGGCATCCAATATTTTGTTTTTTCATGTAAATTTTGATAATTTGGTCAAGGTCAGCAAGTCAAGTATGGTTAGAGGTATGCCACAACTAGTCAAACCATACAATGTGATTTGTAAGGAGTGTCAGTTGGGTAAGATGACTACTTCCTCTTTCAAAACAAAATCATTTTCTTTTGAAAATATTTTAGATTTGGTGCACACTAATTTATGTGGTCCTATGAGGACTAGGAGTTTTCAAGGTGATAAACATTTCATGATATTTACTGATGATTATTCAAGAATGATGTGGGTTACTTTTTTCAAGGAGAAGTCTGATGCTTTCAACAAGTTAAGGCATTCAAATCCTTAGTGGAGAAAGAAACTAGTAAATGCTTAAAGTGCTTGAGAATTTGTGAAATATTGTGATGAGAATGGAATCAAGAGACAACTATCTGCACCAAGGACACCACAACATAATGGGATTGCAGAAAGGAGGAACCAGACCATAGTTGAAGCATCAAGAACAATGTTGATACAAGGAGATGTACCTAAAATATTTTGGACAGAAGCAGTCATCACTGCAGTATACACAATGAACCGGGCATTGGTCAATAAATATAGTGACAAAAATCTCTATGAATTATGGTATGGCACTAATACATATGGAGTGGTTTTCCGACGAGCTGTGGGATTTCTTTTGTTTTGTTGGATTAATTTTTTTTTTCCAAAATTACCCCATGTTTGTTGGAATTCTGACATGTTAAAATTTCACATTAGAATTCAGACAAAAAATAGACGAACATTTCCGACCGGCTATGGGATTTCTTTTGCTTTGTCGGATTTTTTTTTTAATAAAGTATACCCCATGTTCGTCAGAATTCAGACATGTTGAAATTTCACGTCGGCATCCCGATGAACACGGATTTTACCTGTTGATCGGCATATATTGGTCCGATGATTTTCACAGCCTCTTGATTTCTTCTTACTCATTGGCATAATAGAAGCCGATGACCTCTCTTCCTATTGATCGGTGTGAGTTATCTTGCTAGTCTCATCGAGCATCGAGATAGCTTAAAATGTGTTTAGGTGATGGGCATAATTTCCCTAATGTATTTTCCCTTGGCATAGCTCCTCCCGATACGTTATGTATCCTCAACATAACCTTTGACCCTTTATTGTTGTAACCTTTGCCGATGCGTTTTACTTTTGCCAGTGTCCAGCGGGATAAGTCTTACCGATAGCATCATCGACTATCAACAATACAATATTTCTCCATTGCCACTAGTGTACATTCTGTCGGTGGACTTCATCATTGTATTCTATCCCGATCACATGCTTCTACTTGTGTGTTGCCATCGGGTTGACTTTTACTGATAGCGTAGATTTCGTATTTCATGTCAGAATTTCATCGGCATATGTTGGTCCGATGATTTTCACAGCCTCTTGATTTCTTCTTACTCACTAGGATAACATAAGCCGATGACCTCTCTTCCTACTAATCGGTGTGATTTATCCCGCTAGTCTCATCAGGCATCGGGATAGCTTAAAATGTGTTTAGGCAATGGGCATAATTTCCTTGATGTCTTTTCCCTCGATGTATCTCCTCCTAATACGTTATGTCTCCTCAGCATAATATTTGACCCTTTATCACTATAACTTTTGTTGATAGTTCAGATTTCATATTTGACGTCAGAATTCCGATGAACACGAGGTATTTAAAAAAAAAAATTACGCGTCATCATTATACGCGAGCTCAGGGTGCAAAAATTGGGAGGAAGCATGCATAATTGCTGCAGATGAATGCTCGACAACAATTGTACAAGAGGTTGTTCCTTTCGTTCTTGTCATCAAGATTTTTTTGCAAGTTCCTTTTCTTTCCTTGCATTCTCTTGTTCACTTTATTTCTAGTAAATGGCCCCATAGAATAGCAGGGCCTTTGCTTTCAGTTTGAATGAATCAAAATTTAATTTCAGTTTGAATGAATTGGAATTTAATTTGAATGAAATGGCAAATGGCCCTACAATTCTATGGCCTTTTCTTTTTGGGTTGGATAAATCTCTTAAGTTTACTTTTGGTTTTTGCATTTGTCTGAAAAACTTCCATAAATAGAGGTTCCTAATGCCTCCCTTTATAATAATAGGGGCATGAGAGTGTATTATGTATGTATTCCTATAGCAAGAACATATGGGCATATCCCTTTCCCAAATGGAAAACTATCCATATCATATGTATTCCTATAGAAAGAACAAGAATGGTAAGAAGAGGGGGAACTCGAGTAGAGGGAAGAGAAGTGGGGAGCCAAGGCATATAGGTGGGTAACCTATGTATCTTCTTCCCTAGTCATCCCCTCCCTATGTAGGGACATAAAAGTTAGGTGATTTGGAGCTTCCCCTACTGGGGCCTCAATTCCCCTCTACATGAATCCTAAGTTATTCCGTTAAGAAAATTTTGACCAAATTATTAGCTTGAATTCCCTTGCCGAATAGTAGGGTGTTAGCAACTATTAATCAAATTGTGACCAAAATATTAGCTCAAATTCCCTTGCCGAATAGTAGGGTGCTAGCAACTTGTTCACTTTGTTTAATGGTATCCACTTTGGCAAAATATGGATCCTCAACCTCCTTAACCTCTCCATTCTGCAGCTGCTAGTTACAAAGACAATTCACTTCATAGCTTCTAGAGGGGTCAACGATTCTCTACGACTGTAAACTCTTCTAGCCCTCAAAATAGCCCTTTGTATGGAAAAAGCTTTTCTACAATTATTTAGGATTCTACGGGCAGTTTCTTGTACAATTTTCCCCACTAAAAGGGTCTCTTCATTTTCTCTAGTTAGCAGATTAAATTCCTCATCCTGGGGTGGCTCTTTATATGGTATCTGGCAATCCTTAAATCCATGTACCAATTCAATCTTTATGTTAGCAAGGGTTTCCCACTTTTTATTGGATGTCCGTTGTTCCACACTTTTAGCATATTCATCAATATCAAGGGCCTTTAACACATCGGGATATTTTTTGACATGTTCAACTGCCATTTCTTGTGTTTCGTCATCCATATCATCTATATCTTGTCCTTCATATTCACAGTATACATCCTCAGCCATTTTCTTAGCTAGTTCATATGACTCTGGATGAATTCTAGTATCATCCAATGGATCCATAACATGGTTCCCAGAAGTTGCTTGCCCAGTCCCTCTAACCCTTAAAAAACCAACAACATTTATAAAGACAAGTTTCTTCATAGCTTCTAGAGGGGTCAACAATTCTCTCTGACTGTAAACCCTTTCATCCCTCAAAATAGCCCTTTGTATGGAAGCAACTCTTCTACGATTATTTAGGACTCTATGGGCAGTTGTTTGTACAATTATCCCCACTGAAAGGGTCTCTTCATTTTCTCCAGTTATCGGATAAAATTCCTCATCCTAGGATGGCTCTTTATATGGTGTTCACCAATCCTTAAATCCATGTACCAATTCAATCTTTATGTCAGCAAGAGTTTCCCACTTTTTATTGGATGTCCATTGTTCCACACTTCTAGCATATTCATCAATATCAAGGGCTTTTAACACATGGGGATATTTTTTGACATGTTCATCTGTCATTTCTTGTGTTTCCTCATCAATATCATTTGTATCCTATTGTGCATCTTCATAGTATACATCCTCAACCATTTTTTTGGCTAGTTCATATGACTCTGGATGAATTCTAGTATCATCCAATGGATCCATAACATGGTTCCTAGAAGCTACTTGACCAGTCCCTTTAACCCTTAAAAAACTAGTAGCATTTATAAAGACAAGTCGCTACATAGATTCTAGAGGGGTCAACAATTCTCTGTGACTGTAAACCCTTCGAGCCCTCAAAATAGCCCTTTGTATGGAAGCAACTTTTCTAGGTCCAAGGCCAGCTACAAATTGCATATTTCATTTGTTAGTTGCGTATTTGGTTATGGGTTAATAGAAATCTGGGTATTGTATAGAAATTTAAAAGAAAGTAGAATCTAATCAAACACTATATTTCATTTGATGTTATCAATAGTTTTTAGTAGTTTTCTTCATAATGTGTATCTTGTATCCTACAATAGTTTTGTTAGAATTGTCATAACTTTTAGTTGAACCGTTGGATCTTTCTATAAATTGGAGGATAAGTCTGTAATAATGATATCAAGATACTAACTAGAGAGACTGGCTTAATTACAAGATAAGGGCAGCCTTTGTTATGTTTGCCTTCCTCAAAGTATGGTTGGTGTCTTTTGAGTTGTTGTCTTGTAAGGGTGTTTTGAAGATTGAGAAGAGACTTTTGAATGGTATTAATCCCATTGTTGTCAAGTATCCCTGATTGGAATTGAATGTTTCCAAGTTTTATGTGCAATATTAGAGGGAAAATGATTCCTGAGATTGTCACTTCAATTAAATAATTACTCAAAACTTTGAATTGCTTGCTTGAAAATGAATGCTTTAAATAAAAGGTTACTTTATTATAAGTATGATTTTGTAATGTCCCTTAATAAAATGCCTTAAAATATCCCAGTTATGGATCTCAGTTCTTAATGTTATTTTTTTAATCTTTTATATTTTAATTTTATTATTATTATATAGTATTGAATCATATTTCAAAGTGGGGACATTACAGATTTCTTAATTGAGATTACTCCAAAAATACCTAATTAAATTATCTTCAAACAATAGTAGACTAGTGCATTCACCCCTGACATAATTTTGTAGTTAGTCTTACTGAATTTAAATTTTCTCTGAAAGACCAATAAGACGGAATGAAGCTTGACATCCAATCCTTCAAACTGATAATCAAACTGAAACTTAACCCAAACTATAATAACATAGGATATCACATTGAAACAATCTAAATGAATAGATTTATCACAAGGAACTAATCAAACAATCAAAAATATAAATATCATCAAAGATGAAAAACACTTGATCTTTGTATTGAAATAAACTTAAGATAATCAACTGATTACATATAGCACAATGTCTTTTCACCAGTTTGGCATTTCAAGAAAATAAACCCCGAGAGTATTGTATATAATTGCGTAATTTCCGAATCTATCTCTCATTTCTTCAAAATATCCTCTATATATACAGATGAGGATTTAGTTTCAAAATGAAAGGGCATACCCCTTCATTTAGAATTACACTAATAATATCTTAACTAAAAAATATCAACTAACTGACCCTAACACAACTATCAACATAACAAACATATTGCATAAGACTTTAAAAGACAAAAATTTGAAACATTCAGAACAAGAGCTAATTGCCAAGAAATTCGCCATAGTTCTTAATATGCTCCAAATAATTTTCCGACTTATAGGTATTTGCATCATAAATCATGTCCTTGATCACGATCTCCAATGTGACAAACCGCTCCATCTGTGCAATGGTTTCTTTAACTCTATTCCATATGTTCGGGCAGCATCAAGGGCAACACTGAGAAGACTCTTCCATTCAACAATTCATTTATACTTATCCTCAATTTCACCTTTCTGGTCAACTAACATAGGAATACCATGTTGGATTACATCTTTACACTCATTCATTTCATAATTTTGCATTGAATTTATGATGCTTTGCAAGTAGCCTTTCAATTTTCTCAATCTCTTTGGCATCTGCTCCCTCCAAATTCTTCTCATGCAGCTTGATCTCCAGTCTATTTTTTATCATGTTATGTGATACTGCATTGTCCACATTTTTCTGAAACACAACCCAAAAGTCTTCCAAGTGACCCTGCAACTTTTCAAATCTTTTAGTCAATAAGAAAGAAGTAGTATCAATTCTTACACTTTGCATATGTTTGAGAATTATTTGATTTTCCTGCTACAATTCCTCACATTTATTCTTACATTTTGAATTTTTAGGAGAAAGCAACATGGGTTCAGACTGTCCACTTCTTCCGATGGCCTCCTCATACATAGCTTTGTACTGATTCCTTTCCCTTACCACTCTAACCGGCTATGCCCTGTTGAATTTGGAAATATCTACTCCTATATCTGCTGAGACAATAGGATCAATTTCTCCCACCTCTAATTTCATCATGTGTCCAAAATCCCTATCCACATCAATGTTTGTTGGTCTCTTGTTTGGTGGATACAGTGCCCATAGAATTAGTTCTTCCTCATTTAGATCAAACCTTGACCCAATAAAAATGTCATTAACTCCTTGAATATCCAATTTGAATTCCTTATTATCAGACTGCAATAAACTATCAAAAATAAAAGAGGCACTCAGGTCCCAATCTCGAAAAAGAATTACTCCAGAGTCTATCAGTAATTATCTCCCTCTCTTTGGAGTTATTGTCACCAAATATGCTTCTATATCCTCTTTTAGTTTCTTCAATAATTTTGCCTCGTTTTCAGGTGTCACATTTGGGAGACTCCCTTACCCTTTTGCCTTTGAAATTATAAAGAAAAGACTTAAATTATTTGGATTTAACAAATACATCATCTGCCACAAAAGCAACATGTCCATCCAATAACTGATACAATAACCGAGAAAGAGAAAGAAGTAACAATGGGAGTGGGAGAAGGTGGAGGCAATGGGCGAACTCAAATTTCAAATTCTCTGCAAGGTGGGAACTCTAGTTCCAATGGTGGGAGCGGCTAGATCAATGCAGCTGGTCCCATAGGCGATAAGGATAAGCCTTCAGACATCCCAGAGGTTGTTGTTGACTTGTAGTATGATGATACTCTACCAGAGGAGACAACGGGTTCATCTGGGCTTCTGGGGGAAGGGTCCAACGGGGGGCCCATTCCACATGATGACTCC
Organism: Cryptomeria japonica; assembly: GCF_030272615.1. Taxonomy (NCBI): domain Eukaryota; kingdom Viridiplantae; phylum Streptophyta; class Pinopsida; order Cupressales; family Cupressaceae; genus Cryptomeria; species Cryptomeria japonica. The sequence continues at coordinate 423,545,652 of NC_081407.1, forward strand.
GTTGACAGTGGAAAGGAAAAAAAGAAATGGTCTTCCCTTTTTGGAACTGGACCAACTGGTAAATCCTCCCTACCTCCTGTCAAGAATATTTTTTACCCTTCTGGTGGTAAGTTCACCATCTCTATCCCTGACCAGGTCTTGGACCATAATATCAACAGCATGTCGAACTCCTTGGTAGGGAAATTTATGGGTTCGTGACCTAATATTGAAGTTGTTAGGGCTTTTGTCAAATGAAAATGGGTTCTTAAGGGAAATGTTGAAGTCTCGGCTTTACCTAAAGGCCTTCTGTCTTTTACTTTTTCATGTGAAGAAGATAAGGTTAAGATTCTGTGCGGGAGCCCCTGGATGGTAGGAAAGACAGCATTGGTCCTTCAAAAATGGCATCCGAACTTGAATATGAATGATTCTCTCTTGGTGCAAGTCCCAGTCTAGATAAAGCTTCCAGGCTTATCTCTTGAATATTGGGTAGAAAGTATCTTCTCTGGAATTGCAAGCTCCTTTGGCGAGATTCTCTCTATAGATCTAGTCACTGCTTCAAAAAAGAGACTGACTCATGCTAGGTTCTGTGTAGGAGTAGCCCCTGATGTAGATATGTCAGAACAAATAGACCAAGTTTCAAAGTTGGGAACTTGGAAACAACACATTGAATATGAATCTATCCCTTTTGCCTGCTTCCATTGTAAAAAAGCAAGTCACTAGGCAAAATCCTGCCCATACAAGCCGAAGGTAGAACCTAAGCAGCCTAAACCCCATATTGAAAACCAAAAGCTGCCAGAGAAAATGGTGTGGCAAGTTAAAAACCTAGAGAATAAGGAAGACAAATCCAATCGCTTTAATCCTTTGGGGGAAAAGAAGGAAGTGACATCAAATTCTATCTCTAGCCCCTCAACCCAGGAAGCAGTGAGAAATGAACCAACCAAAGCCAACCCCTTGGGTACTACTCAGAAAGAGGAAATGAAAGATCAGACTAAATATTCAAATGAGTTAGTTGAAGTGGTTACTAACACTTATGAAGTCAAGGAACTAGAAGCAAAAGATTACCAACCTGAGGAAGGGGAGCTCCCTGACCCCCAAGAAGAAAGGATTGACTCTGCACTAGCCATGCCAAGTTTTGAAATTCAAGAAGCCCAAAAATGTGCAATTTTGGGTATGAACCTATCGGACTCAAAACAGAGTTCAAAAATAGTGAACAATGTTTCAACTGAATCCAGAACTCCTAACTGGGGTAATGAAGAAGAAATCTCCAAAATCCTCAGCAACTCGGAAGAGGCTCCTGTGATAGAAGCTGAATGGAAACAACCAAAACACAGGAATAAGAAAGGATCTACTCCCACGACTTCCCTACTAAGGAAATCCAACAGAATAGCTCAAGTTGATGTGGGGTACATCTCCTCTTCCCTAGGGTGACCCTCTAACCATAAAGTTAGAGATAAGGAGGCCAACAAGAACATTGCAAATGGGACCCAAAAGACTCTTAAGGAGTTGGAAATTGGTAAGTAGCTATGAAGATTTTCTCCTGGAATATTAGGGGACTCAATAATCCCCATAAACATGATATCATTAGGAATATGATAAGAGATAGTAATCTTGATATTTTTCTAATTCAAGAAACCAAAATGAGTAGAGAAAAAGTTGAATCATTGAAGTTCTTTAAAAATGGTAATGTTAGTGGTGGCAGCTCCGAAGGTGCTTCAGGAGGCATTACTACCATCTGGAACCTCAATACTATTAAAGGTCATGTTATTATTCAGGACAATAATTTCTCTTGTATCAAATTTGAGCATTTAAAAGATGGTACTTCATGGGTCCTCACTAATATTTATGCTCCTAATACTTTGAAGGCTAGAAACTCTTTTTGGAAAAAAATTATACAGGCTTGGGACAGCTTCAAAAATATTAGTTGGATGGTTATGGGAGACTTCAATACTCCTTTGAGAGAGGAGGAAAAATTTGGGGGAAGTCCTCCTCAACTAGAAAGTAGGATGGCCCTCATGGATTTTATTAATTCTCAGGCTCTTAATGACTTGGAGATACAGGGATGCACTTACACTTGGACTAACAGAAGAACTGGTAACTATCTTATCCAAGTGCGTCTTGATAGAACTCTCATCTTTGATGACTGGTATAGTCATTACTTCTATTCTTTAACGGCTCACATTCAGGTTGGATCTGATCATTTCCCTATCACCTTCATTGCTAACTCAATCAATAGAAGGAGAAGCTTTCCCTTCAGATTTGAAAAAATGTGGACCCTTCACCCCGAAATCAAAAGAAATATTAAGAAATGGTGGAGCATTCAAGTTGAGGGAACGTCTATGTTTAAAGTTGTCAAAAAGCTCAAAAGTGTGAAGGACAACATAAGACTCTGGAACAAAACCAGCTTTGGAAATATTTTTGAGGCTAAGAGAAAAGTTCAGGAAGAACTTAAAGAAATACAGGATCAAATCCAAAAGGATGGTTTCAGTATTGTGTCTATTGCTGATGAAAATGAGATTCTCAAAAAATATCATGATATCATTGCCAAAGAGGAAATGTTCTAGAAGCAGAGATCGAGATGCATTTGGCTAAAGGAAGGAGATAGGAATACAAGATTCTTCCATATGTCGATGATTAAGCATAAAGCAGTGAATAGGGTTAATAAGCTAGTGGTGGATAATGGGGAGTTGGTCAAGGAGGATGAAATAAGGAATGAAGCTAAAAGGTATTTCTCAGACCTCCTCAAGAGGGATCACAATCTGGATGTTGAAGCCTAATCCTCCTTTCTTCAGAACATTCCTTGTCTCATTGATGATCAAAAGAATGCCTCTCTCTCTTCCATTCCCTCTAACTTGGAAATTAAAAATGTTGTTTTCTCCTTTGATGGTAACAAAGCGCCTGGCCCAGACAGCTTCCCAATGTTCTTTTTCCAAGATTTTTGGGAGATTGTTGGAAAAGATGTATCCAATGGGGTTAAGGAATTTTTTGGGGCCAGAAAACTCTTGAAAGAAATCAATGGCACTTTTATTGCTCTTATCCCTAAAACTCAAGGTGCTAATTATTTGGACACATTCAGACCTATTAGCATCTGCAACTCTTTTTACAAGATTATTTCCAAGGTTCTTACCTCTAGAATTTTGTCTGTCTTTCTTGCCTTAATTAAACACCGGCAAAATGGTTTTGTCCCTGGAAGACAAATTCTTGACTCCATTATTATGGTCCATGAGAACATTCATTCTTTTGTTAGAGAAAAGAAATAGGGTTTCATCCTAAAGCTTGATCTCTCCAAAGCCTATGACAGGGTTGACTGGTCTTTACTTCAAAAAGTCCTCACTTCTTTTGGTTTTTCCTCTAGAGTTGTCGACCTCCTCTCTCAACTTACCACCTCTGCTACTTTCATTGTTCTTGTCAATGGTTCTCCCTCATCCTTCTTCCAAGCTTCTAGAGGTCTAAGGCAGGGGGATCCTATCTCCCCCATCCTCTTCATTATTATGGCAGAATGCTTTGGAAGGACTATGGAAAAAATGGTGTTGCAAGGTTCCTTTAACGGCCTCCAACCATCCTCTGCTGACCTTATCTGCTCCCACCAGTAGTTTGTTGATGATACTATTATTATGGGGGAATCAAGTATTTTTGAAGCTAAAGTTTTGAAGAGCATCCTATGTAAATTTGCCTCTGCTTCGGGTCAGCTTATCAATTGGGCTAAAAGTGAATTTTTTTTCATTAATACTCCTGAGAGAAGACAACAGAGGATCAACAGAATCTTGGAGTGTAGGATTGTTGATCTTCCTGCTACCTACCTTGGTCTCCCTATGGGCATTGCACCTCTTGATCTCTTCTAGAGTTCTCTAGTGGACAAATTCCATAAAAAACTCACAGGTTGGAAAGGAGCCCTCTTAAGTCAAGCTGGCAAGCTTCAACTCCTTAAGGCAACTCTTCAAAGTATTCTGATTTATGCTCTAAGTCTTTTCAGAATTCCAATTAAGTATGCTAATGCAATCAAGAAAATTCAAAGATTCCTATGGTCTGGGGTTGAGGATAAGAAAAGAATGTCTTTGGTGGCTTGGGACCAGGTTTGTAGGCCGAAAAGCAAAGGTGGTCTGGGCATCAGGAGGATTCGAACCCTAAATGAAGCTCTCCTATCCAAACAAGTCTAGAGAATTTTTCATTCAGACTCTGAATGGTGTAAAATTTGGTGATGTAAGTACTCTCTTATGTCCTCCTCTCTCTTCTATTTTATCCATTCGGACCTTAGTATTAATGGATCCCGCATATAGAATCATGCCTCTAAATGTAAAGAAGGTATAGCTAAAGGAGTGATCTAGAAACTAGGAAATGGAAGGAAAATTAAATTCTGGGAGGATCCTTGGCTTTTTGATAAACCCTTGACTGATATCAATGAATGGGCCCCCCATGCTCCCTCTTGTATTAGAGATTTTGGCTCCTTAGTTGCTGAGTACTGGGTTGGTAATGAATGATAGAACATTGAAAGCATCCACCCTAGCCTTTCTAAGCTCAAGACCCATCTGTCTGTGGTATGGCTGAATAAAGAAGAAGACTCCCTGATTTGGAAACATGATCCTAAAGGTACGTTATCTGTTTCCTCTATGTATTGTGTCCTTCCCCCCCCTCTCTATCAACCCTTACTGGTCAAAAGCCTGGATTAAGGGTCTCACCCCCAAAATCAATATTTTCTTCTGGACCATCCTCCAAAATAAGATCCTGGCCCTTGACAACCTCAAAGGTAGAGGCTTTGCCCTTCCTAAGAGATGTGTGATGTGCCTTCAAGAGGAAGAGTCTGTGGACCACCATGTTCTCCACTGTTCCTTTTCAGCCTCTATTTGGGAAAGTTTTCTCAAGAGCTTTAGTATGGCCTGGGTGTTTCTGAATAACATCAGTGGCCTATTCTCCTCCTGGAATATTAAATGGACTAACTCTTTTTTGAGATGTTTGTGGCAGCTCTCTCTTCCTCACATCTTGTGGGGACTATGGAAAGAAAGAAATAACTGAATCTTTAGGGATGTCTCCCTTAATTAGGATATTGTGTTCCAGAAAATTCAATGGTCGATTCAGGAAAATATAAGGATCATTGAGGGTCCTTGTTATTCGAACAACTCACTGGAATCAAATATCTCGAGGGTATGGAATATGAAGATTACTGATGGTCCTAACAACCACAATAAAAGGCTTGAAGCTAAATGGCAAACCCCTCCTCAAGGTTGGTTAAAAGTTAATTTTGACAGTGCTGCCAAAGGTAACCCTGGTCCTTTAGGTTGTGGAGCTATACTTAGATATAACAGAGGAATTTGCAAGGAAATGGCTGATATCCCAATTGGAACCCAAACCAACCACAAAGCTGAAGCTATGGCAACTCTTCAAGGCATCCTCCTAGCTAAAAAGTGGAATTGCCCCTATCTATGGATTGAAGGGGATTATAAAGTGTCTTAAGGGGACTTCAAAACCTTCATGGTCAATTCACAACATAATCACCTCTGCTATTGACCTTATTAGCACCTTTAAAAAATGCCATATATCACACATCTACCGGGAGGCCAACGACTCTGTTGATTGGGCTGCTAACGCGACAGTTAAAAGTGAGGAAATTTCCATGTGGATGGGTGAACGCGGACTCCCCGAAGATGTCAAACAAATCATTAGTAATGAGCGATATAGAAGCACCCCAAAGATTCTTGATGGATAGGATAATTATGAAAAGTACTAATGTGAGTACTTCAAGTTATTATAATAATGAGAATATCACTCATTCTAACATCAATGCCATTAACTCTAATGCTTTCTGGGTAACTATTATAGTTCCAAAAAGCTCTCTGGTTTATCTGCTCTGCAAGCTTCCAAACTTGGCTATGGGTAGCGACAACATGAGTGGGAACAGGAGGCGATATGAACCAAGTAGCTGCAAAGAGTGGAAACAGAAGGAAGAGGTTTGGGGTATTCTACAGAAGGGTGGTCTCTTGAACTTCATGGAGAGACTCCATGGTTGAGATGGTATGGTTACTAGTCTTTTCTGCAAGAACTGGAAGAAGGGCATGTTAAAAATGGGTGATCAAATGGTTGAAATCGATGAAGACTTAATTGCACAAGCCACGGGCCTCACAAGGGAAGGCTGCAACTTCTACAAAGATAGGAAGGTCAGCAAGGAAGCTATTGAAAAGTACCTAGAAACTGAGAAAGAGAAAAAATGACTAGTAAAGTTGAGCAAAACCTACTACCCGCCTAGGGCTTTTGCCAAACCCTAGCGGGAAATCCTCTTTGTTTTAATGCATTACATCACTCTAGATGGTAGGTTTACGAAAGTTTATGGTTATCACTTTGTTTTGTTAAACTACTTGAGGCACAATGATATGGTTAATTTCCCTTATTTCCTGCTTTGCTCAATGAATGCATCCCTCATTGCCTATAAAGAAAACTCTCTGGGTGATTCTGCTATGCACCAAGGCCTAATGGTCCTAATTTATGACCATTTAAAAGCCAACTAGATTTCTCGGATGCAGCCCTCTGTGGATTCTGAGGAAGAGATGTTTGATTCTGCCTTTTCTGAGGAGGAGGAATCCGATAGTGATTCTTCATCTGACACAGAGGATAGCACTGATGTCTCAGAGTATGAAAGTGGGAAGAAGAGGAAATATAGTAAAACAAGACCCTCTTCCTCTAAGGGCAAAAAGCCAAAAAGTAGACCCCCGATCAGCATCTCTTCAGAAGAGGAGGACTCAGATGACTCTGAAAAGGAGAACCCTAAAGGGTTGCCGAAGAAGAAAACAAAAGACCATACCCAGACCGGGAAAAAGCACAAGAAGAAAGAGGAGACTGGTAAGGATCCAGCAGCTGACAAGCAAGCAAAGGCCCTGGAAGCTGATCGAAGTCTAGAAAAGGAGACCATGGAAGAGACTCTTAGGGCTGCTAACACAATTTCCGCCCTCCACATCCCTAAAGAGGAACAGGTTACCCCTGGAAAAGCTGCCCCCCCATCTAGCCCTCCTCCTGAGGGGTTGCATGGTTTCATGGAAACTATGGAGTGGCTCATTAATGGCTATAAGAAAGTTGAGGATGATAACAAAAAACTCTGCAACAGAGCCTTGATCCTAGAAACCATTATAACTAGGGAAGGGAACATGGCCGACTATATTGAGGACTTGAAAAACACCATTGCCAAAGCTAAAGACATCAGAGATGCTTCTAACCCCAGGTTTGAGAATATTGAGAAGGATTTGCTGGAAAGGAAAAGCCTTGCTAACACTAGCGATGAAACCCTCTCAGACACCGTTACCAAAATTGGTAAAATTGAGGAGTGTCTGAAGAACATTGCTGAACAGAGCCTAAGTATCCTGAATATCTCAGCGAACAACACCCATTCCCTCATCAGTAAACTAGATGATGATAAGGAAATTCAAGACATAGACCCAGAAGTTGAAGGAACAGGGGAAGCTCAGGGTCCCAGAACCCGCACAAGAGGCAAGAGGAAGGAAAAGAAACCGAACAAGGATCTGGAAGACCCGAAAATTGTCGGGGCCACCTACACTGAGCTGGTGATTAAGGTGGAGGATTTGTTGAAGAAAATTACTGTGTAGTGCCTTCTCTGTTTCTTTGCTATTTTTTATTGTTAATTTGTTCTTTTTGGTTGCTGGTCTTTTGGCCAGTCTTTTTGTTTCCGAACTTTAAAGCACTGTTCTTCTTGGTGCCTTTTCTCTATCTATGTTGTAAATGTTTTGGGTCCTGAAAACCTATTTTTTATTTAATCAGAACATGTCCATCCAATCTTGCATCTTTATAAATTTCCATTTTAGTTACAAATTGATCATCTTCATTGAACTCTTCTTGCACATCTTTTGCCTGTGACCTAGAAATGGCTTCACTATCTTCTGGTTCATTTTCTAACATTTCTTCTTTTGACTCCATCTCCATTAACCTCTGTATTTTCTCCTCCAATTGTTTGTTTGGGTTATCAATCACTTCTTGAGCCTATGCATCTTCCATGTTCCTAAATATATCTTTCGCTTCCAGACTCGCATGCAAATAATCACCTAGATTTTTCTTTTTCTTACAACATTGGATATATCCTTCTGGATCATAATTCTTTCTTGCAAAATGTTTGAATAAATCAAATTCTTCCATTAATTTCTTGTCAATTACATCATAGGCTTTTGTTGAAACAATTATGAAATCTCCAAAGCTGAGAGTACCTGGCAAGAAATCCTGCTTACACAAATCCCCAAAGTTTTTAGCATTTGAGACACTCAATTGTCTAACAATCTCCAAGTATGCTATTTGGCTGGGAAACAATTTTGGCAACATTAAGGAGTTCCTTCAAACTCATATATCCTAAAACATGTGAAGCCCTTATGGACATACCAATCTCCCCAGTTATGATTCACTATCTTTATAGCATCAAAATCTTTAGGTCTTAAAAATCTTTTAATATCATCTAAGATTGATCCATCACAAGGAAACCCATACATCCGATAAATTGGCTTTACTATACATTCCTCAAATTTGATATAATTTAATGTGGGAATCCCAAATAGAAGTCCATAATTGAGTAGGTTGCTCCTCCCCTTACCTATTTCTGACATTAAGCCTCAATTCCTCGGACCACATACCCCTAAAACATCCATAGAATAAGATTAAATGCATCAATAATGAGTAAAACTTAAAATTAGGGCAATTATTATCCCCAAGGTTCAAAAAACCCTCATGCAATCTCTCCACTGAAGATGATGCATAATAAAATGCCCTGGGTTCATAAATTTGAATATCTGAAGCCAAAACTAATGGCCCAATACTCATGAGGTTTGGAATGTCAATGCCTCCTAACTGCCCACAAGACATATAGGTGTACTGAAGGTAATGTTTGAACAAATCAATTTTAAATGGTGGCTCAACTTGTTTTCTAAGTTCTCCCGCTTCTTCTTTATGGAAAACTAGTTTCCACCCAAGGTATGTAGTGTCCATTCTTTGATATTTCTCTTCCAATTCCTCAAAAGATAAAGGTTTATCAAAACCAGAATCTAGATTGAACACTTCATTTATAGTGTTTATTGAAAACCTTATGAAGGCTTCTCCATTTGGAGTTTGAATGTATCTGCACGCAGAATTATAATTTCTCACTAGAATCTCTAAAACTTTCACATTTACAAAAACATTAGGGACAATTAGCTTACCTAGATTTGTAACCCAGGGGTTGTAGAGTGGCAACTCCCTATTTCTCCTCAAGTAATGGAATAAAAACAATTCATAGCCCCTTACCCTAGTCCAAACATCCCTGACATCCTTGTATCTATCTTCCAATTGATCTTGGCTAGGTAGATGTTGTTTCAATCTTCTAGACTTAGGGCCAGGCACTTGCATTTGATCAATCATATCCTGGTTCAATTTTATAACTGGGGCATCTTCTCCTATTTTGGATTTCTTGGCTCCTGACTCCAAACTATTGGCTAATCTCTTTTTCCCTGTAGAACTAGATGCCTCCATTTCTACAACTGTAATTTCTCACTCCCCTTTACGAATTAGGAGTCTCTATTCTACCAATTTCCTATGTCAGACAACTTCAATTATATAACAAATGTATTCAATGTCAAACTCACAATGATTAGCATCCCATAAATTTTTTGACTGTGAATTCAATGAAAGCATTTAATAAGAGTCCTCTGCGTCAGTTTTGAAATTTGATTTGACAAGGACTCATAGGCCCAGGTCTCCCCGATATAATTTTATTTTGGTGCCATCGATATAACTCTCTCCCTTTCTTTGATACATTGAGATTACCTGTTGATCAACATATGTTGATCTGATGAATTTTACAGCCTCCTGATTTATTCTTACTCATCGGGATAACATAAATTGATGACCTCTCTTCCTGCTATCGAGGCGAGTTATCTCGCTAGTCTCATCGGACAGCTGGATATCTTAAAATGTGTTTAGGAGATAGGCATAATTTCCCCAATGTCCTTTCCCTCGGTATAGCTCCTCCTGTTACATTATGTCTCGTTAGCATAAGCTTTGCCAATATTCTCATCAAGAATAGTCTTACCGATGTCCTCATCGGCTATCAGCAAGACAAGATTTCTCCATTGTCACTTGTGTGTGTTCTGCCAATGGACTTCATCGGTGTATTCTATCCTGATGGCATGCTTCTACTTGTCTTAAGTGTTACCATCAGGTTGACTTTTTCCGATAGTGTAGATTTCAATTTGTTTGTAACTTTTGATTTTCCTTATGAATACAAATGTTTATAATCTGCTTAATGGGTTCAATATAAACTGAACAAAACCTCTAACACAAAAATGGACTCCACTATTCCTAGTTATTCTTTAAGATACTTTTGAAGCATACATTTTCACAAAATTTGTCAAAGTGAAAGCTCATCCATATCTACCATCTGATAACAGCACATATTTTGCTTCAAAGGAATCTTGAAAACCATTTGATAAGTAGCCACAATCACATTTGCATTTTTCATCACTCCACGAAATGTCTGATACACTTTCTATCCTCCAATATTCACCTTGAGAGGATCTTTGTCTGCCTTGTCTCATCTTAGTGCCACCTTCAAGCTGCCTAGCTAATGGTTGGTTTACATGATTCAAATCATAGATGGATGGGAGTTGGTCACCTTCAAGCTCCTTTAAATGTAGCTACTCTTGACTTACTACTTGCCCTATTTTGCAAACTCTAGAGAATCCTAGTGATGTAGAGAGGCTATAGGATCTCTCAAATCTTTGTGAACCTTCCTGACCTTATCACTACTTTTATCTTATCAAAGTGCTTTGACATTGTTGTAATATAGATGTTTCTCTTGTGGTCTATCAATGACTGTTGTTCATGATGTTATTGTGTTGAATGTTCAATGGTTTTGGTTCGTTTTGCAATTTTTCTATGTTTAAGTATTTCAATTTGGTATATTATACTAAAACATCATTTCATGACTAACATTTCAAGTTCTTTATAGCTAGTTCTGAGAAGACTTCCATACTTGCAACATCATTTTGCTGTTTGTGAAGGTTATAGACCAAAGTTTCCATAGCCTGATTTTTTTTCCTATAAAGAAAGATGGTGTCAAATAATATCAGCAAAGAACAAAAGAAGGAGACAATTGCTAGATTATGGTCTAGCTTGAAAAGAAAAGGTGATGGAAAATGTTATTGTCCCTACAAAAATTATAAGGGCTTAAAGACTAGAAGACTTATGATCACGACAACTGAGAAACATTGTAGGCAACATGGTCACATTGAAGGGGTGCATGATTATCGTCCATTGGTAAGTTGCTCATTATATCATTTTAACATTTTTTTTTGATAGATAATGGGCCAAAGTTGATGAGGTGTATTGTTAGATAGTTCAAATAATTGGAAGACAACTGAGAGAGGGGGGGTGTGAATTTGTTGTCACGGATTACCAGAACCATTAGCAATTTAAACTTTAATACCAGAACCCAAAACATTAATATCAGAATAGCAGATAAACCAATTAAGCAGAAACAATAATCAAAGAATAAATATCATTCACACAACACCAAGATTTATACATGGAAAACCCGGTAAAGGGAAAAACCATGGTGGGAAGCCTACCCACAGTAAGATAATACTTCTGTAGTAAGTATGTGAAATAGAATTGAGGGGCTTGCACTTGCAGGAAGGCCAACAGCCTAGAGCACACTGCTCATCACAAAACGAGCCTCATTGACTACATAGAAATCCAAACTACAATCCAGAGAACTGTTGAACAACAAAAGATAGCATCTCCTATGCCTGAGTACAGTTCCAGTTTAAGCTCAATACCAGAGGACTAAATCTTCTTACATAAACCCAACTCGATCTCCATTGATCGACCAACTCCTCTTCCTGAATGATATCATATTATTCACACATTACATCCCTTGACCATGACCTCTAACAATAACCATGATGATCTACAATGAGATCTTACATCTATATATATACAAAACCCTCGACCATAAACAATCAAGTTGGCCACCAGACAATACACCAATTACATAATTGCAAACCATGTTGGCCTTAGGACAAACAAATAATGTCAACACATAAGACATCCCAAAAATACATCAATAGCTCATATCCACACGTTACATTAAAGTCGGTCCATAACCTAGATCAACCGGGACCTAATATAGATCCACATGCTTCAGTAATGATCTCCATCCACCAAGTCCTAAACATGATCATTAATGGCATCTTGGAACTCCACCAGAAGCTGCACCTGATGAATACTAAGAGGGTGGGGGGGTGAATTAGTATGCCTAAAAACTTAATCAAATTCTTAAACAATTTTCTAGCAGACCGGTGTAGTAGTTTAAACAACAAACCGGTTAAAACATAAACAAGACAAATAGAAAATAGAGCATTCACCCACAGAAGAACAATCACCATAACACAAGATATTTTGACCTGGAAACCCAAATGGGAAAAACCACAGTGAGTAAAACTCACAAGTCAACTATCTCCAGAATAGTAACCAGACCGGTTAAGGCCTTACAATGTTCTTCACCAGAACAAATCCTGTTAGGAATCCAAATCTCTATTAGGAGATAAGTCTCGTTAAAGACTACCCTATTAAAGGATTTTAGACCCACAACTATGAACCACCTTATTAAAGGATTTACAATAGGCTTGGCTGGGCCTACCCGGTTAAGGGTTTCAGACTTGTCGAAGAGATTAGTAATCAACAAGTGAATGATCTAGAAAGTAGCATGGAATGCTTGATTAGATCCTTGATTGTTCTCTGTTAATGCATTGTAGCATTACTTCAGTCTTATAACCTTTGCAATCACAATCTTTGTAGTGAGATACCTTTTTTGCACAGACCTAATCTGCTCTACAATACTTGCACACATCAATCCTTAAAAACCCTAGACATGATGTCCTCATATAGGAATCTGATTTCATGTCGTTCCAATAAGATTAGACTACAATTTCCTAGGTACAGTGCATCTAGACACATTTGGTAACATGACACAAAAACACTGCTAAAGTGTTGGTGGATGATAACTCATCACACTTTATAATTATACCGGTTTAACATAGTATACCAATTACTGATAAACAAAGACTGGTAAACTAGAACATAGTGTTCTGATAAAAAAATATTTGCCGCTAGGGGTCCTCGTACCACTTGGTGTCTTCATACCGCTTGAGGTCTTCATACCGCTTGAAATATTCATACCACTTGAGGTCTTTGGTCATGCTTTGACTAGTAAGCATCTTCTGCAAAACACCGATAGTCTTCTACAAACAAAGATTATACATTTAATGGCACATAGTATCGGTGTGAACAACACAACACATATTACCGGTTGAGAATAGTTCATACATAAAATAAGTCTGTGTCCATCAATAATAATCACAACTAAAAATCATCAAAATACCAACAATCTCCCCCTTTGGCATTGATGGCAACACTTAGGAAAATTTTGACATCTAAGTGCTTAAAAAAAATGCCATAATCAAAATTACTCCCCCTAACCATATACACTACTCCCTTTGCAAAAATTACAAGTATGTGCATGAAATTTTCAATACTACTCCCCATAAAATTTTATACTACTCCCCTTTTGCAAATAATGACAAAGTAATGTAAAATATTCCCTTTTTGCATATATAAACACAGAGTATATTTTCATGACAATAAAGAGTGAAACTTCTCAAAAAGAGATTTAAAGTTTTGCATAAAATTCTTCATGTTTGAAGACCATGAATCAAGAAGTGAGGCAGCAATTTCACTCTCGATCTTCATCTGGAAGGCTAATTCTTCCATTGCATCAATAGTGCTCATCTTCTGTGTTACAGTAATAGCTTCCAAGTTCAGAAAGCACTTCTGAAGAACCTACAATTTGGTAATAGAAGCAACTGGAGCTCCTATAGATCTCGAGTCCGATTGCAGATCTCTTAGTCAAGGTTTGCAATTTGATGCTGGTGAGTATGAATAGTCTGTCCATACACTATGAACAGATCATATGGCAATTTGAAGTTGTTGATATACTTCTATAACTCCGATTGGAGTTGAATTCTATTTCAGAGCATCTTCGAAAAAATAGGTGAGGTTGGAATATTTTTCTCAAGATTAGGTTATCTTCACCCATAGCTAAACTTATATCATCCTTTTTCTTAAGCAATTTTTCTCTGTCTGCATCCATTTGCTTTACTAATGAAACTTTCAGAGCTTTTCCATGCTTCTTCTCTACAGAAATCTAGACAACATCTTCTAAAGATTGCACTTGATCATCTACTACTATGCAAAGAAATTTTAGCTTAGCTAGCAAGGAATCGGTACTGGGAAGGTTAGTACCAGGGATTAGATTGGAAAGAGTGTCAACAACAAACTGAATGACATCCTGTTCTTTATTTTTCCTTGGTTCTTCCAATCTGACCTGCACTAGTTGAATGCTCTTTAGTAGCTCACTTTCATCAATCGATTGAGTTAGACAGGCAAGAGTCAAATCAGTGAGACCGGTGAAATCAACCTGCTTGGCTTGATCTCTGGTTGCCTTAGATGTTTTTCCTCCTTCCTTTGCCTTGATCTCCTCTTATATTTTCTTCTCCTCTTCTTCTTTTTCCTAGGCTACCTTGGCAGCCTTCTTTTTCTCCTCTTCCACTATCCTCTTCTCTTCTTCTTTCTTCTGCTCTTCTTCCCTCTTTTTCTCCTCTTTCTTTTTCTTCTCTGCTTCCTCCTTCTTCTCTTCTTCCTTTCTCTTCTTCTCTTCTTCCTTCTTCTTCTCCTTCTCTTGTCTCACTTTCTCCGCTTGTTCTTTCTCTTATTTTTCCTTCTCCAGTTTCTCTTTTGCTACTTTCTCATCTTTTTCTTTCTCCACTCTCTCCTTTTCATCTTTCTCCTTATCTGGAGTGGTATCCTCAATATCTAGTGCATCAACATCAATGGGGTCATTTTGTTATGCTATTCTTTCACCCAGACTGTCAAAGATTTCATCCGGTTTGGTTGTGGATAGGTCAGGCTCTTGCTCAACCTGTCGATTAGCTTCCAATACTTTTTGCATTTTGACAGCTGCCTTAACCTGCAGCTGGGTGTCATTTTCTACTTCAGAAATTTTGCCTCTGAGTAGCTGAATTCTTCTTCTTCACATGAAGAAGATGCCTTTGTACTTATCAATAATCTCAAACAATTCTGAATTTGAGGCATCTGTAAAATATTGAGCAAAAATTTTCTCCCTGATTTATTGTTCCTTTTCAATGGAAATGCGCCATTTACTGTCCAAAGAATCATACAAATATTTAGAAGTAACTAATTTAATATCGATAGGTGACCGATCATTATTACATAAATATTTAATAAGTTCTTGTTCAACATCCTCCTTTTCACTATCATTGAAATCATCAAAATATTCTTTTAAATCATCAAGAACTTTCCTTCTGGGTCGATCGGTATGTCTCTGAATGGATTTTTTTCCCCCTAAGATTTTTGAAGCTTAGTTTGCTAGTTCAGGGGTCTCCACGCTGGGTGCAAAAACTGGTACATCTTGTGGCTTCTCTTCAGATTTCTTTTTCCAAGTTTTATCCATATCCACCTTAATGGTTTCAACATCAATCTTCCCTTCTGGGTCGACCGATATGTCTCCTGATGGATTCTTTCTCAGTCTGCATGCTCTAGCAGTGTGTTCCAGTTTATTGCAATGATGGCATACCATTCCAGGTGTTCTCCATGGTCTGGTGTTCACATTTCCATTCTTCCTTCTGCATGTTGCAATAGTGTGACCACTACCATGACAGATCAAACAAGTTGCTCTCCAACTGTTTTCTCTCCATAACCATTTGACCAGTGGTCATAGGTTCTATACCGGTTTGGGTTCTGGTTCATAGGAGGTTCTGGGGCAACTCCTTTAGATCTTGGTGCATAACTTCCAGAGTTATTCATAACCGACCTGCACTCAAAATCTACATGCCCAAACTTGTTGCATGCATAACAGTGACCATTAAATCTACCAATTCTAGCCACATTGTTTTGTATGTAAGGAAAATTATTCTAAGCCTTGCTCCTACATACATTGGCAGTATGTCCTTCCTTGTGATAGTTGAAGAATATAGGTTTAAACTTTGGCTTACCTTTTCTCTTGTTGTTGTTCTTAGGTACTGATTGCTCTTTTGGTGCATTACTCTTAGCTCTAGAGGATTCACCTTCCTCATATGCAGAGAAACCAATTCCAGTGGTATCCTTTGATGGCTTCACTGATTCTAACTTTTGTTCTAATTTAGCAGCACTCCGGTTGAACTTTGCAAGTATCTCCTTTGACTCAGCAAGTTCCTTGGAAAGAGCATCATTGATTTTCATCAAGGTTTCATTCTGAGAGATAGTAGCATTTAGGTCTTCTTGTATTTCTTCTTTCTCTTCATTACCCTCTTGCAGATGAGTGGTGATGGTACCAATCTCTTCTTTCAACTTGGAGATCTCATGCTCCTTGTCCTTCACTAAATCTTCAACTATTCTTTTGTTTTCTAGCTCCGGACTCATCCTGATAGTTAGTCCTTCCAACTCCCTCCTTAGGTTAGTTTTGGATTCATTTAGTTTCTCCACTTGTCCGACTAGGGCCTCCACATCTGCTTCATCGAAAGAGTTGTTTTTAGTAAATTCTATCAATTGCTTAGCAAGTTCTCTTCTCTTGGCTAAAGAGGCTTTATACTTGATTTTGAATTCATCATAGGCTCTCTCAAACTCAGTAAGATGGTGAGTGAGTTTCCTCATGTTGTATTCCCCCATATCTCCTTCCAAGTGGTTAGACTTATAGAAAGTTTGGCTCTGATACCAATTGATGAATACTAAGAGGAGGGGGTGAATTAGTATGCCTAAAAATTTAATCAAATTCTTAAACAATTTTCTAGCAGACCGGTATAGTAGTTTAAACATTAAACCAGTTAAAACATAAACAAGCCAAATAGAAAATAGAGCATTCACCCATAGAAGCACAATCACCATAACACAAGATATTTTGATGTGGAAACCCAAATGGGAAAAACCACGGTGAGTAAAACTCACAAGTCAATTATCAATAGAATAGTAACCAGACCGGTTAAGGTCAGGCCAGTTAAGGCCTTACAATGTTCTTCACCAGAATAGATCCTGTTAGGAATCCAGATCTCTGTTAGGAGATAAGTCCTGTTAAAGACTACCCTGTTAAAGGATTTCAGATCCACAACTATGAACCACCTTGTTAAAGGATTTAAAATAGGCATGGTTGGGCCTACCCGGTTAAGGGTTTTAGACTTGTTGAAGAGATTAGTAATCAACAAGTGAATGATCTAGAAAGTAGCACAGAATGCTTGATTAGATCCTTCACAGTTCTCTATTAATGCATTGCAACATTACTTCATTCTTCTAACCTTTGCACTCACAATCTCTGTAGTGAGATACCTTTTTCTCACAGACCTAATCTTCTCTATAATACTTGCACATATCAATCCTTAAAAACCCTAGACATGATGTCCTCATATAGGAATATGATTTCATGTCGGTCCAATAAGATTAGACTACAATTTCCTAGGTACAGTGCATCTAGACACATTTGGTAACATGACACAGAAACACCACTAAAGTTTTGGTGGATGATAACTCATTGCACTTTACAATCATACGAGTTTAACACAGTATACTGATTACTGATAAATAAAGACTAGTAAACTGGAACATAGTGTTCCGATAAAAAATTAACTACCACTAGGGTTCCTCGTATCGCTTGGTGGCTTGATACCGCTTGAGGTATTTGGTCATGCTTTGATCGGTAAGCATCTTCTACAAAACACCACT
This sequence comes from Cryptomeria japonica, assembly GCF_030272615.1. Classification (NCBI taxonomy): domain Eukaryota; kingdom Viridiplantae; phylum Streptophyta; class Pinopsida; order Cupressales; family Cupressaceae; genus Cryptomeria; species Cryptomeria japonica. The sequence goes on from NC_081407.1 coordinate 423,563,409, forward strand.
AGTCTTATACAAACAAAGACTATACATTTAATGGAATATAGTACTGGTGTGAACAACACAACACATATTACCGGTTGAGAAGAACTCATACATAAAATAAGTGTGTGTCCATCAATGACAATCACAACTAAACATCATCAAAATACCAAAAGCTTTGTCGGTGAAACCCTCGCTGGAACCAAAAACCAAGCCTCTAAGTAAGAAGGATAGCATCTGGTTATCAAACCAAAACCAACTGACTAAATATGAGCATGTGTATCATGAACAAGCTAATTCCATTACCAAACTATACCGGAGCATACCAAATCATGTCGGATCCATGTTAACCAGAAACTACTCAACCTACCGAGACCCGAAGGGTGTCAGTAAAGCACCCAAACAACTAGTGTTGGCATCAATGACAAAACATCAATGAAACACATAATCAATTCCACCAAATGGCCAACAATCTCCCCCTTCGGTATTGATGGCAACACTAGATGTGAAAACAAAGAAATGCCAAAGAAGTCTCCCCCAATGGAAGACAACCAATAAACTCGCACATATAGCTCTGAATATCAATATCTCCCCCTATGAATAATATCTCTGTAAAGCTCTAAATATCTCTTTCTTTCTCTTTTTCTTTTTCACCTTCTTTTTCTTTTTTCGCATCAATATCTCTTCCCCTTTGACATCAATGCTAGAAATATGACATAAATATCAAAGAAAGAACATAAACCACTGAATCACAAAGCTAACTACTCCCTTGGAACAGTATCATCCCACATTAGTGCCAGAATGAATAATATCTCTGATAATGCATGTCGAACTGATGCCAAACTGCATCAATCAAGTCTCTACCAGAGGGGCAGAAACTCCTAATCTGTCTCTCAGGTACTCAAATGATTCCTTGGACAAAGTTTTAGTGAAAATATCTCCAATATTCTCTTTAGTGTTCACATAAACCAATCTCACTTGATTTTATTCAACCTTCTCCTTCAAAAATTTGTACTTGATAGATATGTACTTTGTTTGACAATTCAAATAATCAAAAGACAACTGAGAGGGGGGGTGAATCTATTGTCACAGATTACAAGAACCATTAGCAATTTAAACTTTAATACTGAAACCCAAAACATTAATACCAGAATAGCAGATAAACCAATTAAGCATAAACAATGATCACATAATAAATACCATTCACACAACACCAAGATTTATACATGGAAAACCTAGTAAAGGGAAAAACCACGGTGGGAAGCCTACCCACAATCAGATAATAGTTCTGTGGTAAGTATGTGAATTACAATTGAGGGGCTTGCACTTACAGGAAGTCCAATAGCCTAGAGCACACTGCTCATCACAAAAGGAGCCTCACTGACTACATAGAAATCCAAACTACTATTTGGAGAAGTGTTGAACTACAAAAGATAACATCTCTTATGCCTAAGTACAGTTTTGGTTTAAGCTCAATACAGGAGGACTAAATCCTCTTACATAAACCTAATTTGATCTCCAATGATCGACCAAAACCTCTTCTTGAATGATATTACATTATTCACATATTTCATTCCTTGACCATGACCTCTAACAATAACCATGATGATCTACAATGAGATCTTACATCTATATATACAAAACCCTCGACCATAAACAATCAGGTCGGCCACCAAACAATAAACCAATTACATAATTACAAAACATGTCGGCCTTAGGCCAAAAAAATAATTTCAACACAAAAGACATCCCAGAAATACATCAATAGGTCCTATCCACACATTACATTAAAGTTGGTCCATAACCTAGATCAACCAGGACCTAAAATAGGTCCACACGCTTCAACAATGATCTTCATCTGCCAATTCCTGAACATGTTCATCAACAATATCCTAGAACTCCACTAGAAGATGCACCAACACCACTTATGCAATTCATCAAAGATCTCCACCAAAATCTCTCCTGGTGAAACTGTCGCCAGAACCAAAAACCAGGCTTCTAGCTAAGAAGGATAGCATTTGATCATCAGACCAAAACCAACTGACCAAATATGAGCATGAGTATCATGAACAAGCCAATTCCATCCCCAAACTATATCGGAGCCTACCGGATCATGTCAGATCCAAGTTAACCAGAAACCACTCAACCTACCAGGACCAGAAGGGTGTCGGTAAAGCATCCAAACAAGTAGTGTTGGCATCAATGAAAAAACATCAATGGAACACATAATCAATTCCACCAAATGGCCAATAATCTCCCCCTTTGGCATTGATGGCAATACTAGATGTGAAAAACAAAGAAATGCCAAAGAAGTCTCCCCCAATGGAAGACAACCAACACACTCCCACATATAGCTCTAAATATCAATATCTCTCCCTGTGAATAATATCTCTATAAAGCACTGAATTTCTCTTTCTTTCTCTTTTTCTTTTTCACCTTTTTTTTATTTTTCACATCAATATCTCTCCCCCTTTGACACCAACGCTAGAAATATGATAGAAATATCAAAGCAAGAACATAAACCACTTAATCAAAAAGCTGACTACTCCCCCTTAGCAGTAGCATCCCGCATCAGTGCTGAAATGAATAGTATCTCTGAAAATGCATACTGGATTGATGCCAAACTACATCAATCAAGTCTCTACCGGAGGGGTGGAAACTCCCAATCTATCTCTCAGGTACTCAAATGATTCCTTGGACAAAGGTTTAGTGAAAATATCTGCAATCTTCTCTTTAGTGTTCACATAAACCAGTCTAACTTCATTTGCTTAAACCTTCTCCTTCAAAAAGTTATACTTGATAGATATGTGCTTTTCTTTAGAATGAAATATTGTATTCATTGATATATCAATAGCAATAGAGTTATCACAGTGAATAACTACCGGTGCATCACAATCCACCTTTATATCCTTTAACATTTGCTTCATCCATAAAACTTGTGTATAGTTAGTAGCAGCAACAACATACTCAGCTTCAATAGTAGATAAAGAAGTACATGATTATTTCTTGCTAATCCATGAAACTAGCTTCTTTCCAAGAAAGAAATCTCCACCGGAAGTACTTTTCTGGTCATCAACATCTCTAGCCCAATCAGCATCTTTATATGCACATAAAGTAAAGTTATCATCCTTAGGGTACCACAAGCCATATTCTGATGTACCTTGCAAGTATCTAAAAATCCTTTTCACCGCCATCTCATGATTTTCTCTAGGATCACTCTGAAATATTGAAACAATACAAACAACATTCATAATGTCAGGCCTAGTCTAAGTCAAATAAAGAAAACCTCCAATCATAGATTTGTATCTTGTAGGATTTACCAATGCAGAAACATCTTTTCTTGTCAATTTCTGACTTGTAACCATAGGTGTACTTATTGGTTTAGAATCTCCCATACCAAAAATTTTCAATAATTCCTTAGCATATTTAGTTTGATAGATAAAAATACCTTTGTCAGTCTGAGTAATATGCAAACCTGAGAAAAATTTCATCTCACCAATCATAGACATCTCAAATTCTTTCTCCATTTTCTTAGAAAATTCTATGCACAATTTGTCTTCACCTCCAAAAATAATGTCATCAACAAATACTTCAACAATTAGTATATCATCATCGATGATTTTATAATATAAATTATTGTCAGCACTACCCTTAGTAAAACCAAGCTTCAAAAGATATTTATCCAACCTTGCATACCAAGCTCTAGGTGCTTGTTTCAATCCATATAAAGATTTCCTTAACCTAAACACCATATTAGTATCATCTGATAATGAAAAAACCATCAAGTTGCTCAATATAGATCAAGATCCCCATTCAAAAATGCACATTTAACATCCATCTAATAAACCTTGTAGTTTTTATAAGCAGCATAGGCAAGAAATACTCTTACAGCTTCAATCCTAGATACATGTGCAAAAGTCTCTCCATAATCAATTCCTTCCTTCTGAGAATATCCTTTACAAACCAATCTAGCCTATTCCTTTTAACTTGACCATCCTCATTCAATTTATTCCTAAAAACCCATTTAGTTCCAATAACATTTTTATTTTTAGGCCGGGGAACCAAGGTCCATGTATTATTTTTCTCAATCTGATCTAATTCTTCTTCCATAGCTTTGAATCAATGTTCATCTTTACATGCCTCAATTACTAATACCGGTTCAACTTGTGAAATTAAACTTACCTGATTAGTTTCCAGTCTTCTTCTTGTCATCACTCCATTGCTCTTATCCCTAATGATTTGATCTTTTGAATGATTCAATCTGACATACCTAGGAGTCTTTTGACTTTCTATTCCTCTTCCATGTTCTTCAGTTACTGTAGAATTCTCTGATACTGTCAGAGTATCTGGTTCAACTCTCTATTTTTGTAAAGGTGCTACCGGTTCAGATATAATCATTTCCACAACTAGTTCCTTCTCATAAACTCTGATTTGACTTCTATTCAACTCATCTACTTTGACATTAACAGTCTCCATAATTCTCTACAATCTCTTGTTATAACATCTATTTGCTTTTCTTTCATTATAATAACCAAGAAATATGCCTGCATCACATCTAGGATGAAATTTCCCAATAATATCATCTCTCCTGATATAACATTTACTACCAAAAATTCTGAAATACTTAACTCTAGGTGTATTGCCAAACCATAATTCATAAGGTGTCTTACCAGTTTCTCCTTTGATAGGTACTATGTTGAATGTATAAACCGATATACTCACTACTTCTCTCTAGTAGATATGAGGTAGACTAAATTTCATCATCATCGTTCTAGAAGCATCCAAGATAGTTCTATTCTTCCTTTCTGCAACTCCATTCTGTTGAGGTTTCCGAGGAGCAGAAAATTGTCTTCTTATACCATCCTTGTCACAAAAGTTATTAAACTAAATGGATGTGAATTCTCCACCATGATCTAATCTCAAACACTTAATCTTCAATCATGTCTCAGTTTTCCCTTTAGCCTTAAAGATTTTAAAATTTTCAAATGCTTCAGATTTTTTTATAGAAAAGTAACCCACATCATTCTATAATAATCATCAATGATTAGCTTGAAATATCTATCACATTAAAATTTTTTAACTCTAACAGGGCCACACTATTGGCATTGAGTTTCCATTGATGTCAACTGGTATTGTAGGTAGGCTACCGACAAAGGTATGTCATCCGGTATGATGAAGGCTTGTCAACCGGTATGGTGAAAGACAAGTAGTTATTGAGACTTTCAGTGACTTCACCGGTATGAGGTGAGATGCATGTGTATGTGAGCATGTTGAGTGATAATCGATAGAGCTTAAACTAGTCTAGTGTTTGGTTGCCTATTTATGATGAAGAGGCATAATGTTAAAGTAATTACAAACCACTGAAGGTGAAGATGTGCTACCGATGTAGTGTGCACTACCGATTAAGCAAGAGAAGAAGGTCTTACCGATAAAGGCGTGTACCAATATGAGTTTGTTGAAGGTTCAAGTGAAAACTGACTATGTGTCGATAAGATAAGTGTATGGCTATTGTGATGCCAGGTGGAGCTGAGGTGGCAAACATGCAAAGGTTGGTGAAGCCTCCATCGACATGGCTGTTGAAATAGCTAGTCGACATTAATAAAACAATAAAAAATCACGGGATTTTAACTGACTCATGTGAATCAAGGAAGGAATAATATCATAGGAAGATCGGGGAGTAGTTGGCACCTGGCTCAAAGAAAAGGAATTGGAGTGCAAGAAGATCTCGAGAAGGAAACAAGTGAGATTTTTATGAGCCGACAGATTTCAAGGTAGAAAATCATGTACAATATTGCTATCTTTAGCAAGTATGCATTGGATAATAGAAAACATGTAAAGGTGCATTCCTCAAGTATTGGTGATCAATCCAAGATAGACTAGATCGGATGTCATGCAGATTTTGTTGGGTAAAGGAAACCCTAATTGCGCCAAGTTTGAATTGATTCTTGGCAGGAAAGCTGAAGTTAAAATATGATGACTTGAGACTGTGATCGTTGCTACTACAGAGTGAAGACAAGTGTAAAATTGTTGTCTAAGAGCCAAAGAGATAAACACTTCAAGTATTTATGAGTGAAGATCTGATTGATAAGAAGAAGAAGAGTAAACTGGTGTAAGGAACAACCGGTGGAGTGTGCATTGAACACAAAGGTGACAAATCGGCAGAAGTTGTGCTTGATTAAGAGTGATCAAGTGTGAGTTGAATGTAAATAGATATTGTGAGAGGGGACTTAAAAAGTGATTAGAAAAGTTAAGTTGTAGAGTGAGTGGAGAGTATACAGACCGATAAGGCTAAAACCGACAAAGCAGAATATTGCAAGGTTGCAAAATTTCATTTGCAACAGTGATTTTATTTGTATATATGAGTTTTATACAATTTTCACTAAGTTACAGCTTAGTGCAGGGGTTGTAGCTCCTTTATATTATAGCCTATAAATTGTGCAGGGTTTGGTGCTCCTTTGAGTTGGTGCTCATAAATTAGGGGTTGGTTCTCCTTGGGTTGGTGCCCTAAATATTGTAATCAGAGTTTTATTATGAGGCTAGATTGGAGCAGAAGATCTCCAACAGCTATTCTCACCGAGCTTTTTCCCACTTTGGGTTTTCCTCATATATATCTGGTGTTGTGTGTTGCATCTTTGTGCATGTAGTATATTATTTTTTTAGAAACTCCTCTCACACACCTTGTTAGCACTATTTGAGCTACCGGTTAGAATTTAGTTTGTTTTATACATTACTGATATCTCCTTCTTGAAGAAAAAGAGGTTAAATCATTGATTCACCCCCTCTCGGTGATCCATTGTGTTGAACACACACAAATCAGTATGAATAAGATCAAGAACATCATTTGATTTATCTTGTATACTCCTAAAAGAGGTTTTGACATGTTTACCCATTTGACATTCTTTACATATTGGATTATAGGGCTTCATAATCTTAGATATATCCCTAACTGCCTTAGTTGAACTAATCTTCATAATGCAATCAAAATTCACATGACACAGCCTTTTATGTCATAGCCAATCTCATCAATCTGTGTAATCAAACATGTCTTCTCATTGGAGTTCAAATGAAATATATTACCTTTTGTTTGTGTACCGGTTTCTATCTCCAAGCCGGATCTGTTAATGATTTTGCATTTTCCATCTTTAAACTATAATTGAAATCCCTTATCTACCAATTGTCCTACACTCAAAAGATTATGCCTTAAACCTTCAACATAATAAACATTATCACTATTGTTCTTACCATCCAGTGATATAGTTCCTTTTCCTTTGATCATACATGTCTTGTAATCTCCAAATATAACTAGACCACCATCAAATTCTTACAAAGACATAAACTTCCCTTTATCTCCAGTCATATGATGTGAACAACCATTGTCAATTACCCATTAATCCTTGTCTTCAATTTTAGCAGCAAGTGCCTTCTCTTCAGATACATTTTCTTCCAGTGCCAAATCATCTTCTTTGATAGCCAGGAACACCCATTCCTTCCTATTGTCAGATCCACTAGTAGAGTCTTATGTCGGTTCATCATCAGAATCAGTAATGCCTTCCTCATCCGCTATGTAGCATGATTTGTCTCTGTTTTTCTTGTATTTATACTTGTTCTAATATCCAGGGTTAGGCTTAAATGATCTTCTAACTCTTTCTTCAAATCTTGAATTTTTTTCAGGATATCTAGATGCAAAATGACCAATCTTATTACATGTAAAACATTTAAAAGTTGCTTTTCCTTCATACTTACTTCCTACTGGTCCTTTAGGTACTCTTCTAGCAAATAGTGCTTCAATTTTCTTAAACTCATCATCTTCTCTTTTCATATCTTCCAATTCCTTTGCATACAAAGATTTCTAGTCTTGCTTACTGGTTGTAGATGTGGATGCATGAAAAGTAGGTTCAGACTTCACAGCTCAAGAGGGTCCAAATTCTTCAAGTTCAAAAGCAAATAGTTTCCCAACCAAAGTATCTTTGTTGACAGATGTATTAGCCATTGTTCTCAACTCATTAATAGTAGTAGCCTTGATTTTGTAAGCTGGTGGTAGGGCTCTTGGGACTTTAGAAACAATTTCATCTTTGCTTAGAGTTCCACCACAACATTGAATTCCCATAACAATCTCATTTACGCTTTCCATGAATGCAGTAATCCTTTCATCTTCTTCCATCTTCAGGTTTTCATATCTCACCCGGTAACCATCAAGTTTAGCAATCTTAACTGTAGGGTCACCTTCATTCAGAGTCTCCAACTTATCCCATATAGCCTTTTGAGATGATTTGTCAATTAATCCCATTATTTTTTGATCAGAAAGTGCACACAAGAGGGCTTCTCTTTCTCTACAATCATTCTCAAGCTCCTCGTCTAGGTTTTCCGGAGGAGGATTTTGAGATCTCGGATTATAGGGTGTGACACCATTCAGTGTGATCTCCCAAATCTCCTTACCAAGACATCTCAGATGAGTCTCCATCTGAATCTTCCATACTCTGTAATTTATTCCAACAAACCTCTGAATATCCCTTCGATAGATAGCTCCAAAAGAACTGGATTAACTTTAACTGTTAGTCATCATAGGATCTTCCTCAAGCGGTTAAGCTTTCTGTAGAGAGGACCAAAGCTCTGATACCAATTGTTAGACAATTCAAATAACCAGAACACAACTGAGAGGGCGGGGGGGTGAATCAGTTATCATAGATTACCAGAACCATTAGCAATTTAAACTTTAATACCGGAACCCAAAACATTAATACTGGAATAACAAATAAACCAATTAAGCATAAACAATAATCACATAATAAATACCATTCACACAACACCAAGATTTATACATGGAAAACCCAGTAAAGGGAAAAACCATGGTGGGAAGTCTATCGACAGTTAGATAATACTTTTATAGTAAGTATGTGAATTACAATTGAGGGGCCCACACTTGCAGGAAGGCCAACAACCTAAAACACAGTGACTACATAGAAATCCAGACTACAATCCAGAGAAGTTTTGAACTGCAAAAGATAGCATCTCATATGCCTGAGTACAGTTCCAGTTTAAGCTCAATACCAGAGGACTAAATCCTCTTACATAAACCCAATTTGATCTCCAATGATCGACCAACTCCTCTGCCTGAATGATATTAAATTATTTGCACATTACATTCCTTGACCATGACCTCTAACAATAACCATGATGATCTACAATAAGATCTTACATCTATATATTCAAAACCATTGACCATAAACAATCAGGCCGGCCACCAAAAAATAAACCAATTACATAATTACAAACCATGTCATCCTTAGGACAAACAAATAATGTCAACACATAAGACATCCCAGAAATAAATCAATAGGTCCTATCCACACATTACATTAAAGACGGTCCATAACCTAGATCAACTGGGACCCAATATAGGTCCACACGCTTCAGCAATGATCTCCATCTACCAAGTTCTGAACATGATCATCAACAACATCCTGGAACTCCACCAGAAGTTGCACCTACACCACTTATGCAATTCATCAAAGATCTCCACCAAAAGCTCTACGGGTGAAACCCTCACTGGAACTAGAAACCAAGCTTCTAAGTAAGAAGGATAGCATCTGATCATCAAACCAAAACCAACTGACCAAATATGAGAATGAGTATCATGAGCAAGATAGTTCCATCACCAAACTATACCAGAGCCTACCGGATCATTCCAGATCCAAGTTAACTAGGAACTAAAGAGGGAAAAATGGATTAGAAGGTCAAATGATCAAAAACACAATGAAATAAGCATAAAAACACTAAAACATCAAGAGACCATTTTTACCTTGCTATTTTACCTTCTTCTTCGAATTGAGCTTGATGAAGTGGATGATGAGGATGGGCCCTTGATGCTCCACTTGATGTGTTGCTTTCTTGATTTGGATGTGGATTGATCTCCTTTGTGCTCAACAAGATATATTGATGGGTTTTATAGGATTATTGGATGGATTTTGGATGGATGGATTTGATAGAGGATTATGAAGAGAGAAGAGAAAAGAGCAGCATGGCAATGCATGAGAAATGGATGATTTGTGAGGAGAATAAGCTTCAATTTATAGATTGGAGAAGGCCAACGGAGGGCCAAGATTGATTTGATCATGAAGGGTTGAGATTGATTTTAGATAGAAGGCATGGATCAAGGGTGCCTTGGGAAAATAAATAGGAATATAAAATTCCTTGGGAAAGGGGGGAGAAAATTGAGTTTCAAAATTGAGGAATTAAAAGTTCCAAAATAAGGATGCATTGAGGGATTCAAAGAAATTTGAATTTTTTTGAGAGACTCAATGTTGATGTGACATGAGTGGGAATTAAAAATTGAGGGAAAATGATAAGCATGATTATGAGAGATTCTAGAAGGATTAATTAGGTTGAGTGGAATTAGGAAAAGTGATTTGTAGGAATCACATGACTAGGTTATAATTAATTAGAATTAATTAACTGAGTGGGGTTTAGAGGAAATAATTATTGGAGGGGACTTTAGAAGAATAGGGAAATTAAAATTAATTATTAGACAATAGTGATAGTATTAATTAAATTAGATTTATTTAACAATGAGAAGAATAAGGATAACACAATTAAGTTAATTTATATATGTTGATAGGCTTAAATTAATTAAATATTAATTTTAGGTGTCTACATTTTGCCCCTCTTTTATATAGTGTCGTGAAATGATGTTATATCAAAGAAGAATAAAACATAGTGGAAGAAAAGGATAAGGACTAGTAGCATGATGCCCCAGTCATGAGATGAAGAAAAAGGATAAGGAGTAGTAGCAGGATGCCCCAGTCATGAGATGAGGAGGAAGGATGACGAGGAAGTACTGGTATGCCCCCTTGAGAGGACATGCGAGTTTGAAGAACGTGGGTGTTCTCTCGAAAGGAAATAGAAGAATAAGTGATGAAATGATGAAGATAATGAAAGAGGGAAGTAGGATGGGTTGGAGTGTTGTTAATGAAATGAGACAAAGAAATGATAAATGGATTGGATTTCTTGTTGATCAAGTATAAAGAGAAAACCTAGATTTGATATTGCCACGGATAGTCTACACCACTGATTATAAGAACTAGGATGATATGAAGATCCGAGGTGTGGATTGACGCTCAGTCAAATGGGAATACCTTACACACAATCATGTAAGTGTTGATAAGCACTAATGCAGGGTTGTCAGTTCATACAAGGAAGACCTTCAAACACACCATGCCATGAAAACTATGCCCCATTATACACCAGCCAAGACATACCAAGATATAGGATGATCAAGGCAGTCCTAAACAAGTTTAGTCCTCAGACACAAGATGAAAATAAAGTGAAAATATCAAGCATGCAAACAATATGCACATGACCATCTTACATCTCTTGCCAAGATTAGGACATGGATTTGGATAAACTACCAGACTAGGGAACGAAACATCTCGATGGGCAAGGTGATGGATTGATTGATGGATGACAAAAGACAAGTTGGATGCATGAGGTCTGTAGATGAGAGGATTGTTTCTTGGATTTGATTAGGAAGGTATGGATGGGTTCTTGGAGTGGGCACGAGTCAGTGCGAGCTCAAGTAGATGGGTAAAGCTTATTGTGATGGATTGGAAAGGATTAGAAGAAGGATAAATAATTAGATAGGATGAAAAAGGGGGTTGGATGATTGAATAGGACTGGATCGAGGATGGGATTATTGATTAAATTGGAAGAGATGGAGAATATAATTGGATAAGATAGGATTGGATTAGAAATTGGATTGGATGGGGTGGATTGGTTGATAGGATTTGATTGAATGGAACCAATGACAAGGGAGAACCAATGGGTGGGTAAGAGGATGGATGAATGGAAGGAGGGAGTTATTGTTTAGATAGGAGACAAATGGATGGAGTGGATGGATATGTATAGGATATGGAGGACTGGAGGGTAGGGTGATGGAGACCCAAGGACTATGGTGTAAAGGAGTGCAATGCTCAACACTAGAGGTAGTGGAATTAAGGATGCAATAAATGGTGGATAAAGATGTATGAGGTGGGAGGATAATGTGTAATGGATATGGATGGTAGAGGATTAAGGCTTGTGTTTTCCAAAGCATGCATGCATATACATTATTTTAGCTCTATATGGTCAAGATGAAAGATAGGAATGGAGGATTAATTTTGATAGGATGAGGGATATGATATGGAGGATATGGATAGGATAGTCAAGATCAAAAATAGGAAAGGAGAATGGACTTAGATATGATGTAGATGGATGGGAGGATTGTGTGGATGAAGCTTTCCCCCAAGTGTAGAGTGCAAGGGAATGAGGGGATTACACATGACACTTGTTTTCCAAGTTTTCATCATGGTACCTACCCAAGGTGCCACAAGAAGTGGTTTTCACCATCAGATGAAATGATTTTTCTTTACTTTTTTCTGGTTTTTTTTTTTTTGTATTTTTCTTGATTTTATGATTTTTTATTTTTTTTGAATTTTTAGAATAGTTTGGATGGATAAAGATGAGGATGAGTGGATATGGAAGATATTGGATGCATGAAGGAGGAAGGGAGGACTCAAGCATCTAGTTCCATAGATGGTATCCCTTGGTATTTCTTTGAACTAGAGGTATGCTCATAGATGTTGGTACCAATAGGGGAGTTGAAATGGATAGGGGATGGAAGATAAGGATTGGACTAATGGAATGGGATTGTGAAAAGTGGATGGTGGATAATGGATGGTATTTTGAAGAATTTGTGGAAAATCAACATTGGCACACACCTTGAAGGGTGGTGGAGTAGTGGAGGAGAGTGTTTTGAATTAGATGGGTGATAGAGTGTGGATTTTGCGAAATGACAACCCAAAATAGAAGAAGGGGATGATGAAGTTGGGATGGTGGATTTTTGGACATAAGGACCCAAAATGGATTTTGAAGATGGAGTGTTAGATGGAGGATTGGAGGACTTACGAATGGATGGAGCTTTTGGATTAGCAAGTTTGGATGCCAATTTTGATTTTACTTTGGGATGCATTGCTTCTTTGGGAATCCACATAGTTTTTGATTTTTTCTTTTGGGGCCTTTGTGGCCTTTTTAATTTTTCTTTCTTTTGGATCACATTTTTGTTTTGAGCATGTCATTTTTATGGGACATGTTGATCCTTTGATTTTTGTGGATTTTGAGCTTTATGCTTTTTATATTGGGCATCCAAATTACTTCCAATAGCAATGGGATGGGTGCATGAGGATGAAGGATTGATGGATTTTATGGATGGGATAGTGGAAAGAGAGTGTTGGGAGGCATCCAAGGATGTGTGCCTTTGTTGATCTTGCAGATTATTTCAGGTGATGGAGTGGTGGATGGAGGGATGTAAGGACCCAATATGGATGGAAGGGATGAAGGATTGAGCATCATAACATAGGGGCCCAAAATGGATGGAAGGAATGAAGGGTTTAACTTTGGAACATAGGGTCCCAAAATAGATGCAGAAGATGAGGGATAATGGGATTTTGATTTGTATGAGGGAAATTTGGTTTTAGGAGGAATAGAGGATTTACCAACATCTTGAGCATTATCTTGAGGACCCTTATTATTTTGGAAATGAGATGTGAGTCCATTTTGAGGGGGATGAGATGTGGAAGGAAGATTAGGATCTTTCGATGGATTGGGATTGTGACATGGAGATACTTTGATCTTGACTAGGAGGGGTATCATGAGATGGGTGATTGGATCATGAGATGGAAGAGGATCATGCAATGGAGGGTGAGGGTTGGATAGAGGAATCATATGATCATGAGAGAAAGTGGAGGGAATGCCATCATTAGATGGAGTAGAGGAAGATGTATCATGAGATGGGGAGGAATCTATGCTAGCATGCTTTGGAACAATATTTTGGCATGTTTGGAGTTGTGGGGATTGTGTGATGGAGGAAGAGATGGAAGATTTGATGTGAGTAGATGGAGAAATGGGGGTATCATGAAGTGCAGAGGATTGGGATTTGTTTTCAAGTGGAGGTGATTGGGATGGATGGAGGACTTGAGGAGACTTGGCTGTTAGAGTATTCGGGTATTTACTTGATTAATTAAATATTCTTTGTTTAATTATTTAAGTTCCCTTTATCTCTTTTACACTTAAGCTAACTTTAGGTGCATATAATTAATTGTTTTAATTAATTATTATGTGCAAACCTAGGTTTTCCCTTTTTAGGGTTTCTTGACCTATTAAAGGTTGAGTTATTTCTTTTCATTGTAAGAATCACATTACATATTTTTGTGAATATTGAGCTCTCTCTTTTTGACCATATTCTCTGTGTTTTGTATGTTCTTCAGATTTTGCTTCATTGCTTCTCCTTGTAACAGGTTATTCGGCTTGCAAAAGATCTTCAGGCTCCTATGGTGTTGTATTTTCTCAACTCCTATATGGTATCAGAGCTTGGATCTATAGCTGCTTGTTCTTGTTTTGAGAATTTTTGCTTTGGAAGTAGATTTGGGGTTTCAGGAATTTTTTATGTACCTAGCGTTTGAGCTTTTTTTTATGAGCACTTTGGGCCTAAACAGACCTCACCATCGTGCTCAGAAGGCCCAAAAACCCCTATGGTCATATAAAATTTGACCTATTTTGGTTTCTGAGCCTTTGGGAGCATTTTTTTCTCAAATCCAGGTCGTACGGCCTTGGCATGCAGATCGAGAAAAAAATTTCAAAAAAAAAAATTTGACTTTTTACGGCATGCAGGCCGAAATTTGTTTTTGAAAAGAAATTTATTGAAAAAAAAAGGCAAAAAAAAAGGGGGGGGGGTTTGTTTCTTTTTAAGAATTTTTTTTTTTGTTTTGGAAGTTTTCTTTGGGGTTTGGGGGTACCGGACTGACAGGCCTGTCAGACCTGTCAGTCCGGCCTCTGCAGCCCCTGCCGGCGGCCCTTTCCGGCGTTCTTTTCCGGTCCCTAGCTTCCGCTACCGCCGGCCGCTGCCCTCTCCCGCCGGCCGCTCAGCTCCCCGCCAGCCACTGCATGTTCCTCCGGCCGCCGCTCCGCTCATCGACTGCCGCCTGCAGCTCCTCTCCCCGGCCATGCTCCACCCTGGCCCTCCGCCAGCTCCCCGCTCAGCTCCCCGCTGGCCACTGCATGTTCCTCCGACCGTCGCTCCGCTCACCGACTACCGCCTGCAACTCCTCTCCCCAGCCGAGCTCCGCCCAGCCCGGCCTCCTTTGCTGCTAGGAAATCTCCGCCCGGCCCGCCGGCCACCGCTCCGCCACTTGGCCGCCACCCAGACGCCACCGGTGCACCACCGGAGCTTCGCTCCCTGGCCACCGGACCACCCATTGGCCACTAGACCCCCTTTTTTGGCTTTTTCAGGGGGGGTTTGGTTTTTTGGCCCTATCTTGGGCATACAGAGTCGGATTTTGGCAAACGAATAGGCGTCGGAAAGCTGGTTCTGAGGTCAACCTCATGGTGTTGGTAATTTTTTCCAATTTTACTATTTGACTGTATTTTTTTTACAGTCAAAGTGAGGTCTCTTTTTTGCACTCCGGGAGATGTAGAATGAGCATCCGAACTCCGTTTTTCAAGAACTTTATATTTTTGGAAAGCTTGTGTTGTGTACTTTCCAGAAAAATAGGTTTTATTTCCAGCTTCTGCTCCATGCATATTTTATTCAGTTTTTTGCTTTTCAGCACTCTGGTGGATATCGTGGTTGTTTCAGGTCCTGGGATCTCTTTTCTGAGTAGGGTGTCTCTATTTTGATTCTCGTTTCTATTTCCGGTCTTCTTATCATTGTAGCTTGTGATTATGCAAACGCACTGAGATAAAGTGCCATCATGCATTGTTTACTTGGAATCTTGCATATATTGTGTCTTGTTGTACATGCATTGTTGATCAAGTGCCATGAGGGGGTTGATGTTTGCCTTTGTTTGCCATCTTCCTTTGTCAAGTGAGTGTTCCTTCCACAACATTCGCTTCATGATGATGTGTCTCAGCACCTTTGATGTTCTTGGTTCTTCGTCATGCAGTTGTTTTTGGTTGTCATTTTCAGTGTTCCTGTCCCTCTCCCACTTCCGCATTATGGGGAGGTTTATCCTGTTGGTTCTAATGCTTCCGTGGTTCGATTGATCAGCTCTTTAGGCTTTGGTTTCTCATGCCATCTGTATCTTCGATTTCAGTTGTTTTGCCTTGTTTGCCTCCTGATTTGAGTAGTGTCATTTGAGGGCACTCATGCAGATTACAGTCTTCTCTACCTGGTCATGTTCTAGTTCAGTGGATGTTCTTCAGATTAGCAGTTATTCTTTGACAGAGTTTGCATGTTCTTCATGCTTGAGTGGTGTTCTTTTATCTCTTTTTGGAGAGGAGTTTTTTTTTCCCACTGGGTTTTCTCCTTTGTCTCTGTTTCATAGAGATTTCATTGTATTTGGGTACCTGATCAGGCCTTGTTGTCGGGACCCATCTTTATTGCTTTCAGTAGCTGTTCTAGGTTTTAGCTTCTCCCCAAGTCTAGCTTAAGGGGGGGTGTTAGAGTATTCGGGTATTTACTTGATTAATTAAACATTCTTTGTTTAATTATTTAAGTTCCCTTTATCTCTTTTACACTTAAGCTAACTTTAGGTGCATATAATTAATTGTTTTAATTAATTATTATGTGCAAACCTAGGTTTTCCCTTTTTAGGGTTTTTTGACCTATTAAAGGTTGAGTTCTTTCTTTTCATTGTAAGAATCACATTACATATTTTTGTGAATATTGAGCTCTCTCTTTTTGAGCATATTCTCTGTGTTTTGTATGTTCTTCAGATTTTGCTTCATTTCTTCTCCTTGTAACAGGTTATTCGGCTTGCAGAAGATCTTTAGGCTCCTGTGGTGTTGTATTTTCTCTTATGTTCTTCAGATTTTGCTTCATTGCTTCTCCTTGTAACAGGTTATTCGGCTTGCAAAAGATCTTCAGGCTCCTGTGGTGTTGTATTTTCTCAACTCCTATATTGGCCACTTCGCTTTAAGGTGAGGATTTTGTCTCCTTTGCTAGCATGTCTTGGATAAGATTATGGATGATGGACTTGGAGGATGTGGACAATATGGATTTTGGAGGATTGGGATTAGATGGAGAATTGGGATTAGATGGGGGATTGGGATTGGGATTGGATGGAGGATTAGGATAATGGATTGGGTAATTAGGATTAATGATTGGAGGAATATGGAGTAAAGGATTTGGATGGGGAGTAGAGGTAATGAATGCATGTAGAAGGATGGGGATTGGGATGTAGATTGGGGGTGGAGCTATACATATTAGATTATAGGAGTATGTGGATGAGGGATAATATGGAGATATAGATGGGGAATAAGATGGAGATATGGATGGGGAATAAGATGGATTTCCCTTGTCGAAGGTAGAGGAAGGATGAGAGATATAGTATACATTGGGATTGGGTGTAATGTGTTGAGATGAGATGGATGAAGGTATGATAGGCGAGTGGGATATTATGGGATTAACTTGGTAGGAAGGTTCATGAATTTCCATGAGCATCTTCTCATACCAAGATTTGAAATTTTGGGTAGTCATGTTGAGAGTGAAGGATTAGATTGGAATTGGATGAATATGTTTTGGAGGTGAAAGATTATGAAGATGATGTTAAATGAAGATGAGGATTAGGACTTGGCTTGGAATGATGATGGATTATATTTGATTAGGTTTGGATTAGATTTGATTTGGATTGGAATTGGTTCGATTGGATTGGTCCTTGGATTAGGACTTGGCTTGATTGGATTGGTACTTGGATTAGGACTTGATTGGATTGGTCCTTGGATTAGGACTTGATTTGATTGGATTGGTTGATTCATTGAATGGATTGGATTGAATTGGATTAGATTGGATTGGAATCAATTGGATTGGATTGGATTGGATTGGATTGGATTGAATTAGGTTGGATTAGATTAGATTGAATTGGATTGGTCATTGGATTAGGACCTGATTTGATTTTATGATGAATTTGATTAGATTGGATTTGATTTGGATTGGTCCTTGGATTAGGACTTGATTGGATTTGGATTAGATTGGTTGGATTGGATAACTAGATTAGGAAGATGGATGGATTTGATTGATTGGAATTTTGGAGATTTGATTGGATTAGAGGAAGAATGAATATTAGTTGAGGAAGGATGATTGTTTGAATGGATGAAAGTGGATTGGGGATTAGAGAATTTATTGGATAGATAGAAATGGATTAAAGATTTGATAATGATAAGATGGAATTTGGAAAGAAGGATGATTGATTGGTTGTGGGGGATGGACTTGGCAAGAGATGTTAAGTAAAGAAAACACAATGGTCAAAAGAAGTTAGACTCAAAAGACGCTCATGCTCCTTTACAACATAGCCTATGGTGAGTAAGGACAATAGTCAATGGATCCCAATTGGTTTCCCAGCTACGCTTACCCAAAGTGGAAACTTAGATGCTTGACCCCACTGGCTCCCCTCCCCAACACTCACTTTTATGGGGTAGCCAAGCATCAATTCCCATGAAAACTCCTCATGGCAAAATTTTTGTCTCTACTAAGGGCCATAAAAATATGGGCGGCTTTAGAGGTCCGACCTCCTGCACCAATGACTAGAAGTATTTTGGCCACTATGCATAAGGTGTTTAGTATGGCTTCCCATTATGAGCTACCCTTCACATTTGCGCAAGCACAATTGAGGCCTATAGCCCAATGAAGCACCAAGAACTTAGTAGTCACGCAAGCATGATTGAGATCTCTAAGATCCTACTAAGCACCCAATGTGGGAGTGAACTCTCATATAGCCCCAACCATTTACCCTTTCATCATTAATGACCTATTTATTATAGTGAGTTGAGAACCTCAGGTCCAGGTGTACTCACTTGGGTCATTCCCCTCTCACCGACTCAAAGAGCAAGTTGGGAGGGCAAGCCCGCTAAGGGTAACACAAGCAATATTCCTAGAAAAGACCAAAGGGGTCTAGATTTCTGATTGCCTAGATAGGCAAAAGCATACTCTCCTACCCTTTGACTCTTCTAGACAAAGAAAACACAAGATTATTTTACCCCCTAATTAGATCTAGGTGCCTATTTAAAAAAAAAAAAGACACAATGTTTGCTTGAACCTCCTAGACAACCTGCAAAACTACTTGATCAGTAGTTTTTGATACTTAAGCTTGGGCACTCGAAAGACAAAAAACTGCAAACACAAGATGATTAGCCAAAGAAAAATATTGAAAAATCATTTTTCTTATGATTTTCTAGGTGATTTAAAAAAAAGGTTTGATAAAAATTGATTTTATATGTTAAAAATATGGAAATCTAAAACTAAAAAAGAAAGTGTTGACTTTGCACATGTTAAAATAATTTTTAAAATAGATATTAAAACTATAAAGACAACCCATTTTAGATCTCTGAATCCCCTTTCCAACGCATTTTGAATTTTTGAAATCCAACACCCGACCAAAACGTTATGCCCATTTTACAAAACACAATTTTTTTTTACCAAAATGCACACGCTGAACCCGTGGCGCTCACATTGTTTTGCAGTCACTCATGCTGATTCAGAGGCGATCATGCTGAAGCACGTGCGCAGGCATTGTTTTGTATTTTTTTATAATTTTTTACTATGCACACGGGTTTTGGTGCGAGTGTAGGCATTGTTTTGCTTGTGCACGCGCTATTTGACAGTTTTAAAGAAAAAAATTAATTTTTTTACCAAACGTGCACGCTCATTCGCAAGCAGATGCGCTAATTGACCAAAAACTACAGAAAAGACACCAAAAAATTCAAATTTTGAATCACCTACATTGTTTGACCTACGAATGCGCTAAACCAGTGAGGCGGACTTGTTGTTGTGTAGACAGACTCGCTGAATCGATAATCTATGATCTAAAATCACTTCAAACTCACAAAAACGTTAAAAATAGGGATGTGGGTCCCATCGGGCATGCTAGAGTGAAGAGTGGAAAATGGATTAGAAGGTCAAATGATCAAAAACACAATGAAATAAGCATAAAAAATACTAAAACATCAAGAGACCATTTTTACCTTGCTATTTTACCTTCTCCTTCGAATTGAGCTTGATGAAGTGGATGATGAGGATGGGCCCTTGATGCTCCACTTGATGTGTTGCTTGCTTGATTTGGATGTGGATTGATCTCCTTTTTGCTCAACAAGATAGATTGATGGATTTGATAGGATTATTTTATGGATTTTGGATGGATGGATTTGATAGAGGATTATGAATAGAGAAGAGAAAAGAGCAACATGACAATGCATGAGAAGTGGATGATTTGTGAGGAGAATAAGCTTCAATTTATAGATTGGAGAAGGCTAATGGAGGGCCAAGATTGATTTCATCATGAAGGGTTGTGATTGATTTTAGATAGAAGGCATGTATCAAGGGTGCCTTGGGAAAATAAACAGGAATATAAAATTCCTTGGGAAAAGGGGGGAGAAATTTGAATTTCAAATATGAGGAATTAAAAATTCTAAAATAAGGATGCATTGAGGGATTCAAAGAAATTTGAATTTCTTTGAGAGACTCAATGTTGATGTGACATGAGTGGGAATTCAAAATTGAGGGATAATGATATGCATGATTATGAGAGATTCTAGAAGGATTAATTAGGTTGAGTGGCATTAGGAAAAGTGATTTGTAGTAGTCACATGACTAGGTTAACTAATTAGAATTAATTAACTGAGTGGGGTTTAGAGGAAATAATTATTGGAGGGGACTTTAGAAGAATAGGGAATGAATTAATTAATTTGATAAATTAATTATTAGACAATAGTGATAGTATTAATTAAATTAGATTTAATTAACAATGAGAAGAATAAGGATAACACAATTAAGTTAATTAATTATGTTGATAGGCTTAAATTAATTAAATATTAATTTTAGGTGTCTACAGAAACCACTCAACCTACCCGGACTAGAAGGGTGCCGGTAAAGCATCCAAACAACTAGTGTTGGCATCAATGACAAAACATCAATGAAACACATAATCAATTCCACCAAATTGCCAATAGTTCATTATATCGTTTTAACAAAAAAAAAATTAATAGGTAATGGGCCAAAGCTGATGAGGTGTATATACCTTACCCCCCTTTGGGATTTGAACTTGTGACCTCTGTTTTAAGAACACAATTTCTCTACCACTAGGCCAACTTAGGTTGTACATCATTTTAAGAATTTATATACATAAGAAATCACTTGATGATGAGATCATGATCATGGTTTGTTTATGTCAATTATTTTAATATAGGTGGAGCACCATAGGACACATGATATAGACTACCACAACCCAGAGAATGTGGTTTTCAAAGTGGAGGAACATGGAGGTGTGAATATTGAAGCTGAAGATAATGATCCTATGGAAGAAGATGATCATGCGCCAGAAAACATAATTGAAGATGATGGTACAAATACATTTATCCATGACACATTTAGTGCTAGTGCAACTGATCATGATGATCAAGATGACTTTGATGTCGTTCATGATGTACCTCTACTTGAGAAGGCATACGAGCTCCTTTACGAAGGCTTCCAAACAACTCTTCTCTCCGTTGTATTGTTGTTGGTGAACTTGAAGGTTATGAACAATTTATCCAACATAACAATCTCACGTATGTTAATGTATGTCATATATGTCATTTTTTTTCATCTATTTTTGTTGTTATTTCATTATAGTTAATAAAGGGTGAAACATGGACCCTTAAGATTCTTTATATTAACAAGTTATATTTTTGGTTGTAGATTGATAGGTGAGTTTTTGTTACCACCATCAAATATTCTACCTTGCTCATATCAGGAATTATTTGCCATTATGAAAGATATTAGAATGGAGTATCAAGCAATAGATGCATGTCCCAATGATCATATTATATATCATAAGAAACATGAATTTGCAAAAAAATGCCCTAAATGTCATATAAGTAGATATCAAACAGATCAACTAACAAAAAAGGTACCTCGCAAGGTTGTTCATTATATTCCCAGTATTCCACGTTTGCAACAATTATTTAGGTACGAAAGCTTAGCGCAATTTATGGATTACCATGGATGCAATAGAAGTCGAGATGAATTTATTCAAATTCTCGCGGATGGTTTAGCATTTATGGACATAGACGAAAAGTGGCCACACATTAAAGAAGAACCTCCTAA
Organism: Cryptomeria japonica; assembly: GCF_030272615.1. NCBI lineage: Eukaryota > Viridiplantae > Streptophyta > Pinopsida > Cupressales > Cupressaceae > Cryptomeria > Cryptomeria japonica. Next base: position 423,585,490 of record NC_081407.1, read on the forward strand.
TCTTAGGCTTTCATTGGCAGCGGACAGTGTCAATCAGTTTGGAGAGATGAGATCTACTTACTCAGTGTGGCCTGTTTTTGTTATCAACAATAATATTCCTCCATGAATATCAGTAAAGAGAGAGCACATAATGTTGGAAATGATTATTCCAGGTATTTTTTCATTTAATAGTCATCCACATTAAATTATAAATATTGCAACAAAATGGTCATAATAATTATGTAATGTTTTTGTTCATTCAACTAGGTAAGTGCCAATTTAAAGATATGAATGTATATATTGAGCCTCTTATAGACGAGTTGTTGGAGTTATGGAATGGTGTCACTATGTATGACATCTCTAGATCAATAGGACAAAGACAATTTCAATTCCATGCAATGCTTGTATGGACAATTCATGATGTCTTAGGGCTAACACATTTTTCTGGTATGTTATAGTGATCAACCTGCGTATAATTATAAATATAAAAACTATCATATTTAATCCAATTATACATAGTCTTGTAGGTCTTCAAACAAAGGGAAAATTTGCATGTCCATTTTGTGGTCCAAAGAAAAAAACTCATCATTCAAAAAGTTTAGGAAAGCAAGTGTTTGATGAGTATAAGCACTTCCTCCACAAAAATCATAAGTATCAAAATATTGAAAAAATATATTTTCAATGGGAAAGAAGAGACTACATCAAAGCCACAAATAATGACGCCTCGCATATGGATGTTGGAATATAATAGAATTAATCATGAAGGTAATGTCATTCTATCTAATGGTTTATGTTTGGAATTTGTATTTTTATATTGTGTTTTGTTTACTGATGATATAATTGATGATGATCGTCGTTGTTAACTTTTTTAACATATGATATGCCTCGTGAATATCGTCAAGGAATTAACGGCCACCTTCCAAAGGGACTAAAGAGTTATGGGTATGTGCAGAATCATGGTGTGCCAAAACAGGCCCTTAAGTGGCAATGAAATTTCAGAAAAATCAGAGTTATGCAACTTGACATGAAAATTTGAATAAGTTGTGAACATTATTTTAAAAATATGTAACAAGAGAATATATAGAAAATTGAATGTAGTTTCTAAGCTACTAGTTGTTTTTTGGAAAAAAAAATCTTATTTGATGAAAATTTCAAATTTCAATGCAGTGGTACTAAAATTTCAGGAAAAAAATAAGAAGTAGACGTATGTCTGACCACCCTAATCAAAATCAAATCTTAATATTTTTTTATAATATTTATAATATAAGTATTAGACTCATGTCCGGATGTGACAGATATTTTTTTTTAATTTTTTATGAATTAAATAATTATCTATGATTTTTTTACTACAGCTTTTCAGAAATTCAGAAACTCCTACGTCTGACCACCTTAACTATTAGTGTAGGTTTTTTTATTTTCCTTATGTTAGGGGATATTTATTTTTTCCTACACATATATTATTTAAGCTTGCTTAGGTTAATAGGAGTGGTTTATATGAGGACACGTGGCCAAATACTTTAGCTACATGTGTAACTCTCCACCTCACATGGGTAGTTGAGTTACACACCCTCTTTTGGCTTGTTGTGCCACCTCTCATAACCACTATTTTGTCATTTCCTAAGTGGGTTATGGGGTAGTTGGGTTTCACGCCCTCTTTTGGCCTTATGTGCCAACTTTCTCAACTCCTTTTTTGTCTTCATGTAAGGAGGTTATGCCACATGTTTTGGCATTTACCAAGAAGGTAAAACCTCCCACTTTTTATGGGGAATAGGAGTTAATGCACCCCTTGGATGTATATGCTTATATTTTTCTATATAATAAGCACTATACTCTCACCTTCACTAGTCAAGCAGGTGAAGTGATAGCTCGGTGAGAGTCTTCTCCAAATTCTCTTCTTTGACTCTATTTCTCTCTCATATTGAAATTATCTTCATTTAGCTATTTTGATCTTCGATCATTCGTTGTGTGAGGAGTTGCATGTGATCTACGACCGACATCAGATCTTGGCTCGATTCTCGCTTCTCGCAGAATCTCACATGGTATCAGAGCTTATTGTCTGGTATAGCTCATTGTTTTTCTTAATTTATTTGAGGGATTTGAGACTTTTATATAGCTAATATTTTCCTTAAAAACTAAGTATGCTTTTCTCCTGCATTCTCGTGTGATCTGGAGAATCAAAACAGTTTAAAGGAAAATAGCTTCTAGTTAAATCTGGTTTACATGTATGTGTCCTTGTAAGATCTGGGTGATTGCAGCTTTGTGGTAATATTGGAAGCTTAATAAGAATTTCCAAAGTGTCCATAAGGCTTGACAAAGTCAAAAGTGAATTTTACTTCACCAAAATCAGAGTTTGGAGGACACAGGAAAAAATCAGAGTAAATTTTTTTTACTTGAGCTATTTTCATTTTGGCTTTAGTGTTTGAACTTCTGTTCACTTTCACAAAAAATAATTTCTAGTTTTCTTCTCAGCATCGAAAAAATTTTGGGTTTCAAATGGTATTTCCAGAAAATGAATAAATTTTGCAGAAATCGAGCTTGAATAGGGCCTAAGCCGTTTTTCTATCAGGGATATTCAGCAGCATTTCTTAAAAGTTGCACAACTTTTGCCTCGGGTGTCAAATTTTTTCAAACAAATACTTGACGGAAAGCTGGAAATGAGCACTCTCCATTATTGTAGGTCTAATTGAATTTTTTTGTCTTTTTCTATCAGATATTAAAGGTTGTATCAGCTGCTTCTTTTTCTCTTCAACTGGTCATATCTTTCTCCTCACAACTTTGTTTTTCAAAAACTAATAGTTGTTGGAAAGGTATTGAGATAAATTAAGCAGTTATAAGGCTGATTTGTTTCAGATCTTGTCTCAAATTATTTGTATGTGAAATCTCTATTGGTTTCTTAAAGAATTGTAATCTGATAAAAAGCCTTGTAAATGCACTAATTATAAAGTGCCAACCTTGTAATATTTTGGGGGGGTGATTTCTGAGACTAGTGAAAAGGGGGGGTGTCTCTTGTGCCTTCTTTCTTGCACTTTCCTGATTCTTTGCAATCTCCTTTTCTACTATCATGGATGCATCTATAGTTCTACTTTTAACACCATATAATTACTTTGAATGGAAATCTAAGATGATAATATATCTGAAAAGACATGGATATCATCGTGTTACTATAGAACTTGAAACTGAACCTCAAGATGATGCAGAAAAGATTAAATGGTTTAATAAATGTGATGAAGCTTTTGGTACTCTATGTATGTCAGTCTCTCCAGACCTTCTTTTTCACATTGAATCTGCCACTACACCAAATGCAGTGTGGACCACTTTGGAAAACCTCTTTGGTAAGCAGGATGAGCTAAGAGGTCATCAGTTAGAGAATGAACTCATGGGGTTGAATCCAACCAATTTTGATACTATACAAGACTTCTTCACTAAACTTAAGTCTGTAAGATTGCAGTTGGAATGGTGTGGAACTAAGAAAGATGATAAGCAACTGATCTTGAGTATTCTTTCTAAGCTTGGTCCTAACTATTCAATGTTTGTTTCTACATTCTATGCTACAAAATGTGCCCTAGGTACCACATTCAAAATGCCTTCTTTGGATGAATTTGCTGCAGAACTCACTAGGGAGCAAGACAAATTGGTTCAAATGGGTACAATAAAACCCTCTAAGTCACATTCCTTAGTTGTAAATCAAGGCACGAAAGAACAAAAAGGGTCTAGTAAGCAAGATAAGAAACAAAAGAACCAAGGAGAGAAGAAAAAAGATCAGAAATCTGCTACTTCAAAAGCAAATAATCAGACCTCTTCATCAAGAGGTGAACAACCTAAGAAGGAGAAGGTCAAGTGTTCTTATTGTAAGAGGCCTGGTCATGATGAACATAAGTGTTTAAAGAAACAAATTGATCACCTTTCAAATCTTCTTGAAAAGAATAATATCAAGGTGTCTGATTCAGTCAAACAGAGTTCATTAGAAGGATCTTCTAAGGATACAGATAAGAGTAAAGGGAAAGGAAAGGGTAAGGCCCTAGTTGCTATTGCTTCACAACCCAATTCTTGGATAATTGACTCGGGTGCTTCGCACCACATGGCTTCTTCAAAAGATGATTTCACCTCTTTAGAGCCATGTTCTATGCCTTCCATACTAATGGGTGATGACACTCCTGTTGAAGTGCATGGGAGAGGGTCTGTTGATGTGGGTGAAGGAACATTTAAGGATGTCCTTTGTGTTCCATCTTTATCAACTAATCTCCTATCTATTTATCAGATCACTCACACTGGTTCTAGCAAGCGAGTTGAGTTCACGCCAGATACAGTGGTAATCAGTGAAATGCATAATGGGTCTACTATTGTTGTGGGAAAAGCAGATCATCAATCTAGATTATGTCGGTTTTCCTCACTCATGCAGATGAGATTAGTTGTTTGTGGCATCAACGATTTGGCCACTTGAACTATCGTTACTTGCAACAACTCAGTAAACAAGACATGGTTTCAAGGTTGCCTTCTATTCGATTTTCTGATGGAGTTTTCCAGGGATGTATTCTTGGTAAGCATCCTGAGGAGAAGTATGATAACGGCAAAGCATGGAGAGCTCCACAGCTATTGGAGTTGGTACATAGTGACTTGGCAGGACCATTTCCACAACCATCTTTCAGCAGGGCTAGATATGTCTTAACATTTATTGATGACTTTTCCAGATTTACATGGGTTTACTTTCTCAAACAAAAGTCTGAGGTATATGAGAATTTTCTAGATTTCAAAGCTTTTGCAGAGAAACAATCTGGGAAGTTCATCAAGATTCTACGTACAGATAATGGGGGTGAATATGTTAATAATCAGTTTGAACAATTTTGTGCTTTAGAAGGTATCAACATGTAGCACACAGTTCCATATAGTCCTCAGCAGAATGGTGTTGCAGAATGGAAGAATAGGTCCTTGAAGGAGATGGCAAATTGTATGATTCACTCCAAGTCTTTGGCACCTCATATTGGGCAGAGGCCATCAATTGTGCATGTTACATCCATAATCAAGTTCCTCATAAAGTTATGAAGGGGGGTAACTCCTTTTCAAGCTTGGATCGGTTGGAAACCTACAGTTAAGCATTTCAGAGTGTTTGGTTCTCTTGCATGGGCCCACATTCCAGTAGAGAAATGCAAGGTTATGGATCCGCAGAGAAAGCCTTGCATATTTGTTGGGTATCCAGATGATGTCAAAGGGTATAGGCTTCTCCATCCCTCTACACATGAGTTGTTCATTGAGAGGAGTGTTTGTTTTGAGGAGAGTTCTTCTATTTCTTCTCATACCACTTCTCCATCCACTATCACATTGGAGACATTGCATGATGATGACAGTTCTTCTGAGGATCTTAATCCTCCTAATCCTGTTCAGGAGTCTTCTTCCTCCACTTCAGATGGTGACAGTGATGGTGAGGATTCACATTCTTCTCATAGTCATCCTTCAGAGGTTGATGATTCTCCCCTAGACTCTCCAGCTTTAGTGCCTCTTTGGGCTCGACAAACTTTTGAGTCAGCAGGAGATTGGCTTGGTGATCCATCAGATTCTAGAAAAACTAGGTCACAATTTCAGCAAGCTCCACATCTCTTCATTGCTTCAGCTTCTGATCCACAGTCTTTTCGAGAAGCTATAGGTGTTCCTGAATGGGATGCTGCAATGCAAGAAGAGTTTAATTCCTTGGAAAGGAATCACACATGGGATTTAGTTCCTCTTCCTAAGGGAAGGAAACTTGTTCGATGCAAGTGGATCTATCAAACAAAATTTGCAACAGATGGGTCGATTGATAAGTATAAGGCTCGCTTGGTAGCAAAAGGCTTTTCCCAAGTTCCAGGGGTTGACTACTCTGAGACTTTTGCTCCAATTGCTAAGATGAATTCCATCCGGCTTGTCCTTGCTATTGCTGCAACCCATCATTGGAAAGTTCATCAGATGGATGTCAAGAGTGCATTTCTTCATGGTGACCTTCAGGAGGAAATCTACATGGAGCAGCCACAATGGTTTGTTCAAGATTCTTCACTTGTGTGTCGACTTTGAAAGTCTCTCTATTGCCTCAAACAAGCTCCTCGAGCTTGGTATGCCAAGATGGACTCCTTCCTTCTGACAGTTGGTTTTACTCGATGCCATTCTGATCCAAACGTCTATATTCTACACCAGGATGATACTCTCACATTTCCAGTTCTCTATGTTGATGACTTTTTGATCACAAGGAGTCACTCATCCACCATCAAGGTAGTGAAAACTGCTTACATGATAGATTTTTGATGTCAGACTTGGGTCTTCTACATTACTTCTTGGGAATTGAGATTACTCAATCTTCTTCAGGCATCTTTCTTGGACAACCCAAGTATGCACTCGATATGCTCTCTAGATTTTGTATGGCCGACTGTAAGCCTGCACCTACTCCTTTTTTGTCTGGGGTCAAACTTGAGGCTAAGTGCTCTTCACCCTTGGTTGATAACACTTTATATCGACAAATTGTTGGGAGCCTCATCTACTTGACTCATATGAGACCTGACATTTCATATGCGGTGGGCATGGTCTCTAGATTCATGCAGGAGCCACATGAGTTGCATTGGAAAGCAGCTAAGCGGATTCTCCACTACATTCAGGGTACTCACAATTATGGAATTCAGTATGCAGTAGGCATGGATATTGACTTGGTGGGATATATAGATTTAGATTGGGTGGGTGATTCTCAGGATCGCAAATCCACTTCACGGTATTGCTTCTCACTTGGTTCTGGTCCAGTTTGTTTGTCGAGTAAGAAGCAGTCTACAATTTCTCTTTCATCAATAGAGGCTGAGTATCGAGGGGCAGTTAATGCCACCACTGAGGCTATTTGGCTTTAGAATATTCTCACTGAGTTTGGTATTCCAGTTAGGAAGCCTACTATCATCTTTTGTGATAATCAAAGTGCTATACAGATCTCAAGAAATCTAGTTCATCACCAGAGGACAAAACACATTGAGATACATATGAACTATATTTAGGAGCTTATTCAGGAAGGCATCATTGATCTTAAGTATTTTCTACAATGGAGCAAACTGCGGACATCTTCACCAAACCCTTCACCGAAAGCAAGTTCCTTCATTTGCGATATCTGCTTGGGATATGATAGGTGTCTACTGTAAGAGGGACTTCTTAGTCCTCCTTTCTTTCTCTTCTTCTCTTGGGGGGGCTATCTATGTACATGGGTACCTAACATGGTTGCATTTGTCGGGACCCATATTTTCACCCACCTAAGCTACGCTTAAGGGGGGGTATAGTGTAGGTTTTTTATTTTCCTTATGTTAGGGGATATTTATTTTTTCCTACACATATATTATTTAAGCTTGCTTAGGTTAATAGGAGTGGTTTATATGAGGACACGTGGTGAAATACTTCAGCTACATGTGTAACTCTCCACCTCCACATGGGTAGTTGAGTTACACACCCTCTTTTGGCTTGTTGTGCCACCTCTCATAACCACTATTTTGTCATTTCCTAAGTGGGTTATGGGGTAGTTGGGTTTCACACCCTCTTTTGGCCTTATGTGCCAACTTTCTCAACTCCTTTTTTGTCTTCATAGTAAGGCGGTTATGCCACATGTTTTGGCATTTACCAAGAAGGTAAAACCTCCCACTTTTTATGGGGAATAGGAGTTAATGCACCCCTTGGATGTATATGCTTTATTTTTTCTATATAATAAGCACTATACTCTCACATTCACTAGTCAAGCAGGTGAAGTGATAGCTCGGTGAGAGTCTTCTCAAATTCTCTTCTTTGTCTCTATTTCTCTCTCATATTGAAATTATCTTCATTCAACTATTTTGATCTTTGATCATCCATTGTGTGAGGAGTTGCATGTGATCTACGACCGACATCAGATCTTGGCTCGATTCTTGCTTCTCATAGAATCTCACATTAACTTGGTCAAAACCTTATGAAATTTAATTTTTTTTAATTTTTCCCTATAGTAGACGAAGCATAGGATGTGACACATGTTTCGGTTTCAAAAAATGTTATACCGTTTGAAAGTTATGAGTGTTTTTCAATCAGTATATCATTCAGGACTATTGTCAGAATTCAATTAGAAAATAAATAATAATTATTTACTAAAGTCGAAATAAGACAAGCCTTATATTGTTGGAAATTTGGAACGTCCTTAAAAAAACCCTTTTCGTTTTATCAATTTTCGCTACAAAAAAAGTCGTCAGCCACCAGTGTAAAGTCTGGAAAACTAGGGAATACTGAAAAACACGTTTTTTTCAGTTGACTTTCAAGCTTGTAACTTCCAAGCCTAATACCAAACCATTCCCGAGCCGAAATTTGAAATTTGAAAATTGTGAGTACAAAAATTTGCAGTCCCCGATGAATTTCCCTTTGCCGCCATTTATGAAGGTAAACTGCCACATGGCAGAAATCCGATATCCGATTAAATTGGATATCGGATTTTATTACTCATATTTTAAAGAGGGGGAGAAGGAGAGGGAGAGAGGGGAAGAGAGGAGAGAGAGAGAGATGAGAGAGAGAGAGGAGAGAGAGAGAGAGAGAGGAGAGAGAGGAGGAGGAGAAGAGAGGGAGAGAGAGAGGAGGGAGAGGAGAGTAGAGGGAGAGAGGAGAGAGAGAGAGGAGAGGAGGGAGGGAGAGAGAGAGAGAGAGAGGAGGAGAGGGGGAGAGAGAGAGAGGAGAGAGAGAGAGAGGAGAGGGAGGAAGGGGAGAGAGAGAGAGAGAGAGAGAGAGAGAAGGAAGGAAGGAGAGAGAGACAGAGACAGAGAGAGAGAGAGAGACCATATGACCCCTAACGACACAATTGGTGTCTTAAGGGGACCTATGGTGTCGTTAGGGGTCATATGTGTCTTGGGACACCATAGGACCCCCTTAAGACACCAAATCATGTCATTAGGGGTCATATTGTGTCTTACGACCCATAACTATGACCCCTAATGATAGTTATGTGATATGGTGTCCCATGAACCCTTATGACCTCTTAGGACACCATATGACCCCTAATGACACCATATTGGGTCGCTTTGGGTCATATTATGTCCTAATGGGTCATATTGTGGTCTATGTCCCCTTAGGACACCATATGACCCCTAATGACATGATTTGGTGTCTTAAGGGGTCCTATGGTGTCGTTAGGGGTCCTATGGTGTCCGTAGGGGTCATATGGTGTCTTGGGACACCATAGGACCCCTTAGGACACAATATGACCCCTTACGACACAATATGACCCAAAGCAACCCCATATGGTGTCATTAGGGGTCATATGGTGTCCTAAGAGGTCATAAGGGTTCATGGGACACTATGACCCCTATGGACACCATATGACTCCTAACGACACCATCGGACCCCTTAAGACACTAAATCATGTCGTTAGGAGTCATATTGTGTTCTAAGAGGTCCTATGGTGTCCCAAGACACCATATGACCCTATGGACACCATATGACCCCTAACGACACCATAGGACCCCTTAAGACACCAAATCATGTCATTAGGGGTCATATTGTGTCCT